>NW_027498031.1:0-96836 GCF_021521415.1 Bidens hawaiensis
TTTGAAAGCTATAAAAGTCATCCATGTAATTAGGGAGACAAACCACCAAAATACAAATGGATGGACTTCACACAAGGTGAACCTGCAATCGAAAAAAAGACACGACTAATAAAACTATTAAATACGAATACGGTATTAAATTTAGCTTCTCATTATGTGTTATAACTTTGTCTTAAAAGTCACATGTCCTTTACACACACTCATATACTCATATTTCCACCGCCTAAACAACTCAGAAAAAATATACTTTCATACTAAGTTTTGAACATTGGTCTTCACTCATAAAAACAAGAGCGTTTACCATCCAGTTAAGGTTGAAATAACAAATCACATGTCTTATAAATCAATTTTTGTTTGCGTAATATAGTGTAAGTATTAATTCCCCCATTTTCTTTCTGTGTGCTCCAAAAGGTCATTGCATCCTGTATACAAGCTATTTGCAATTAGTAATATATCATAGAGAACCGTTGTAGTTTCTACAACAATCGATGTGATTCAACCGACTAGTCAAGTCACAATTATTTGAATCATTTAATTTAGCTACATGCACGAAGTATGAATCACCTCCTAACTTGAAGATGCATCTATCGGTCTATAGCCCACATCATGATGGTTTTAAAAGGAGGGCTCACAATAACTATAGCAAATCGCAACACGGATTTTTGACATGAAGATCGCACTATTTGTTATATTGACTAAGAGCATTCACATTGTAATTCTTATTTTCATCAACATAATTAAATAAAAAAACATACTTATTTATAAAATTTGTTTATACCTGATACATCCGACTCCTCATATATATCTCTATTCAACTAAATAATATTTTTCTTTATATTATATTTTCTCTTTCTTTTCTTTAAAAAAAATTATACACAATCAATATATATGGAGTGAATAGTAATCCTGTTATGTAGGGAACTACTATTCAAACCATATATCTATAGTCTCTAGTCTATACCATAATAGAGTAAAATTGATAACTGTAAACTTTTCTTTTACATAAAAAGGAGTATAAATCATGGGCCGGGCCTTCTTTTTGGTTGTCTAATATTTCAATTTACAACAGCTTTGTTATCAAAAAATTTATATCAATAAGCCCACAGCCCTAGCCCTAGCCCTAGCCCCTCAAGCCCACAAGTCTCTTTTTTGTTTTTTGTTTTTTCTTTTCATTATTTTTGTTGTTGTTGAAAGTTTAATAAGCAAGTAACATAATTATAAACGTGTAAAATGCATTCCCTATTTTGGCGGCTGAAAAATTCGGATAAGTTGAATAAAAATAAAAAAATGATAACTATATTTTAGAATTAAAATAAAATTAATAAAACATACGACTCTCTTCTCAAATTATAAGATATTATTATATCTGTCAGGGTTTTGAGTTTTGAAATGGAATGTAACAAACAGCCCAATCTCTCTCGTCACTATATATGTATATATTATTATATATTGCCTTCAACGCCGATAAAATTTTTGACGAAGTTTTCTTCTACCCTAGAACATCAAAGGTACTTGATTAATTTTTGTTTATTATTGTTTTAATTGATTTTATTGTTCTTTCATTCCTTCAATTCTTCATACATGCAGCTTCAACTTGCATGCATGTATCTTAATCTTTACTGATTAATCACCACCAACTTCTAAGCAGAACCAAAACTTTTTAGTCACAGAGTCATCACAAGGTTGTTTTCTGATTCGACTACAACTAAAAGGTTCAACTTATGTTTTTCTTATAAGTTTAATTTATATATATATAATTAACAAGTTCCGGTGATTGGAGGGTCAACGGTCTCCCTTGAACCTCGTTCCGTGATTCCTCTTACCCTCCCAAAAACATTCTTTTTGTAGTTAGTAAAGAGATGATATATAGAAATACTCACAAGGTACAAAATTTTGTTTTAGTGTTATATATTAGTGTATTTTGACGTTACGCCAGTAGAAATTTCAACATCGAACCCGTAGAAAATCCAAATCTAAGTGATAAACAATCGATCGTCCGTCCCTAGAAATTTTCCAAACCCACATAATTTTCTGGCTTCGCCACCGCAAGCCATAGGACATATCAAACCCTTAGGAGTATTAATAAAAGTTGGCAAGGCCTCGGCCAACCGGAAAAAAAAATAATAAAAAACCCTTAGGAGTGCCCTCACATATATTAACTTTTTTTTTCTTTTGATGTTATTGATTTTGTTTAAATCACATTTTTTTTAATGTAATATTCTTATCTGCACATTTTGCTCAAGACATTATATATTGTATAAAATGCTAAAAATATAAAAGAATGATATTATTGTGACATGTTCTTGTATATTGACATGAATTATTTGTTATAAATGCATGGCAAATCAAGGATCAATGGGTACCGAAAGACCGAGATCATGGACCGATCTTCCAATGGAAATGCTATCATTCATCGCCATCAAATTACCGCTCCTCGAACTCTTAAGTTTCCGAGGAACATGCAAAGATTTTCGCTCTGCTTCATCAACTGCCACGGCTGCAATAGAATCATCCAAAAAACCCTGGCTCCTCTTCCACAAATCCGGAGATTCAAAATTTGTCATCTACAACGAAAACAAAACCTACAACCGAGAGATTCCAGACATCGCTGGCGCAGTCTGTCTCGCGTCATATCAAGGATGGTTGCTTCTACACAAGGATAACACAATGTTTTTCTTTTCCCCATTTTCCCTATCCAAAATCCCCCTCCCGAAGTTCCCAAAACCACAAATCCAGGGCCACGTGGGAGCGTTTTCCAACGCTCCCACGTCGAAAACATGCATTGTTTCCATCATCAACCCTATAGACAGTCCGTGGTTCAAAATAAACATGATTTCAAAGGGGGGAAACACTTGGACACAACATAAAGTACCCGGGTACTATGGATCAAACCTTAATGTGACCGGAGCAACATATGATAACAAGGGTGAAACATTTTATTACATGTTTGGTGAGAAATCTGTGTTGGGGTTTTCGGTTAAGGATAAGATTGGGACGAAGTACAACATCGTTGAAGGTTCAACGACGCGCAAAGATACGGAGTATTTGCCGTATTTTTACTATGAAAACATGTTTCCTAAGAAGAAGATAAAGCTTGAAGATGATGAATATGTTGATGTTTGTGGATTAACATATGAGAATAAAAACTCTAAGAGTATAGTGTATTTGAAAGAAGCTGTTAATGTTTCTGAGACCAAGACAAGAATGTGTAAGGCTGTTTGGATTCAACCAAGGTTTTATGAAGCAAGTAAAGATCTGCAATGGTAAGTGCTTGTCGCCAAATTGTTAGGATTTGATTCTTCATGTCTTTATATAGATTTTTATTCTCAAACTTTTTTTCTTCTTCATTATTTTTGTTTTAAAGTGGATGGATATTTGAATATTGAATTTATTATTGATGGTGGTTTTGCTTTTTTTAATTTTTTTATGGAATTAATCTCGACCTTGTTAGTTTGTTAAGGATTAGTTAAAACTAGTGTTTTATCCGGTAAAATTCGGGCTGTGGTAAAACTCAATCATGTTGAGACAGTAAATCGACACGAATTCAGTCATCTGTGTTATTGTACCACAACTAAATAACAAAAAGAATATTGAGGCGGACGAATGGGGTGGCGTGAGTCAGTAAAACTCGATCGTTGGTAAAATGCAACCGTTATCGATCCCGGACGTTGAGGTGGCGAGTCTATGCGAATTCGGTCGGTTTCTGTCACGTTCATTACGGTACCAGAACTAAAAAAAATCAGTATTCGGTTGGTTTTCGTTACGACACTAGAACTAAAACAAAACACGGTGAGTTTACGCAAATTCAGTCGGTTTCCGTCACGTTCATTACAGTACCAGAACTGAAAAAATCAGTATTCGGTTGGTTTTCGTTACGACACTAGAACTAAAACAAAACACGGTGGGTTTAGGCGAATTCGGTCAGTTTCCGTCACGTTTATTATGATACCATAACTAAAACATTGTTTTTTGGTCGCTTTTTTACGTAAGTTACGGACCGAAACTAAAAAAAGTAAATGTTTGCATGTATAATTTCTTATTGAAAAGAAATGAACTAGTCCTATAACAACATATCTTTTGGTTATAAAAAGTTCAAATAAGGCAAAGAAGAATATGCGGGTCAACCCGGCCGACCCGTCAACTCTATTGAAAATTCACCATCATTTTAGTCATATAGTCGAAATTGAATTTAAAACCACTCAAAATTTACCAACGAAATTGTTTTGTAACCACCTAACAGAAAATTCACACACATATCATTAACATAATTTTATTAAAGTAGAACTCTTAGATAAACGACGCAAACAAATCTTTAGTACTCCCAATCTCCTTTACGCGCCCATATTGGATCATCATATGGTCGTGATACATTTGATAAGTAATAACCGTCTTCCTTGAATAGCCAAAAAAGATTCTGCTCGTCACACTCAGCGCATACAGTATTTTCCACATCTTTATCAAAAATATGAAAATGTGCAGATCGAGACTTGTAGTAAAAATCTCCTACGAAGAGAGTGTTTCCCCATATGTTGTCACAAAAATTGAATTTATAAGGAAGATCAGGAGTAACAATGTGATGCCCAAGATCATCGTCACCTAATCTCACATAAACATCGATCTGTGAATTTGGAATTGCGCTGTGTATTTTTATAAACCAATGTGTAGTATAACACCAACTTTGAGAAGGGGTTATGAAAAAGGAAGTGAAATAGGTCAATGCAATGAAAAGTGAACAAAGTTTCTTCATAGCAAAAATATTCATTTTCAAGTTCCAAACTTAGTACTTGTGTGTTCCTCTCATATTACATGTATTTATATACAATGCATGTATAATGAAAATTAATTTGCATATCTACAATCAAATATTTGCAATGCACAAATTACTATGCTTTTACTTCATGTTTAAAGTAAAATGTGCAATAAATTAATAGCTTGCATGCATATGATCTCTTAATATTTAATTATAAAACATGTTTAAATAATAGTTTCCTTATATTTTCTGTGAAACATTTCACTACTGATTAATTATTTTCTAGTTTTGTTTGTTTCACACTACAATTGTAATTCTACTAGTTTTGTATATCGTTTGTAAAATAGAGAAAAAAAATGTGAAATACTTTTATTATTTTCCCATGTTTCAACATCTCTTTTGAGGTGTTTAATTTAATTCAATGCATTTGATCCGTTTGACCCATGCAATGTACTTTGACCATGATAACTTGATATTTAGTAATTAACTTATTATGCATAATTAATATCTTTAGCTGTTTTCTTATTTTTTGAATGATTAAATTTGTATACTTTATAGTCTATAAGGATTGAACCTACACTTTCTACTTCATACCCTAACCATCTTATCACCACGAAAATAGAAATAACATAATATTTTAACTGTTGTTAAGACATTTAATTTCTATTGCATTATACTGAATTGACCCATTCAGAAGGGCAATCATATTTATTTTCCTGAATTTTGGTTCTGCTGAAAATAAGATATCAATAGTAAATTAGTAATACTACACATATCAAGTCAACCAAAACATTAATATTATTCCATCTATTCAATATTCATATTTTCCCCTCAAATATTTTTTTTAAACAACCAACTAAGTAACGCTGGGTACTCTGTACGCGGCCCCATTGAGTAATTCTAGTATTGTTATTAATATAATATTATTATTTAAAAATTGGGGGTATTACATGTCGTCATCATGCATGATGTATCGAGATGAAGTAGAATGTAAGGTCCCAAACCTACGAAGTTTATTGTTGATAATTCATAAGCAAATAGTTCATATGGAATTAAATTCTAACTAAATTATCGTTGTAGACCATTTTTGGGCTCGTTTATAATTGTAAATTCGATGGTGCCTTGCGCTTAAACATAGAAGGATAATTCCAAATTGTTAGAGGTGATCAAATCATATACGAAAACTCAAGAATCCATAGGTGCAACGCGATGGGTCTTTTATTTTCTTCGGCAGGGAGGAACAAAATGGTGACATTAGGTTTATAGGGAATTAATTATCAAAGATACATGTACATAATATCCATAATCTAATATAGTTAAAGACTACTAATAATCTCGTTTAATATACAAACCCCCTGATGTATGTGTAACGCTTTTCTTGTTTCCCTCGTCTAGTTTCTTGCTAGTCATAGTTTTGTTGTTTTTTTATTTATATATCTGACGCCTTTCAAAAAATATATATACAAACCATGCAACAAACTTTATGCGGAATTGGGATGTCTTATAGAATGTGTAGGTGTGAGTATTGCTAGTTTGCTACATGAGAAATTATTTGGTTATTGAATTTTTTATATTTTAAATAGTCAAGTTTACCACTGAAATTGTTTGGTAATCATAAATTATGAGCTCCACTTGATAATAAAAACACAAACCAATGATATATCATTAATATAAATTTATTAGAGTAGAATGATTAGATAAACATCCAAACAAATCTTTTATTCCCATTGTCCTTTAAGAACCCATATTGGATCATCATATGGTTTCCATTGACTTGATAGGTAATACCCGTCTTCTTTTAGCAGCCAAAAAAGTTTCGCCTCGTCACAATTATAGCAAGTAGTCAACGCTGCCGGTCCATCAAAAACATGAAAATGCGCAGCTCGGGAATTATAGTAAAAATCTCCTACGAAGAGAGTATTTCCAAGGATGCTATCGCAAAAATCAAATTTATACCTGAAATGAATCTGACCTGATCCATGACGATGTTTCCACGGATTTTCGAGATGAACGAACCACGTCTTGATCTTCTTCAGCGGCTGCGCCGGCGACCTGGCGGCGGACCTGCGATGGCTTTTGGGGGTGTGGAGGTGACTGCTAAGATATCCTGAGGATTTCTTGTTCACAGACACAAAAAGTGGTGGTGGCTCTTATTGAGCATGACCCCTAATAAGGATGTGGAGACCTCCTTATATAGAGAGTCTCATGGCCACCATCATGATACCCTAATGGGCCTAGCCCAGTTAGGGTTACCTCCACAAAACCCCCTCAGCCCAATAACATTGTATTAGTCCATGTAATAAAATAAGCCAAACATAATAGATTTAAGGTCGTAGAACCGGGTTTTAGTACCATACCCCTACAGTAAGTAATATTGTGGTGCTCAAGATCATTGTCACCTGATCTCACATGAGCGTCGATTTGTGAATTTGGAATTGCGGTGTATATTTTAATTGTCCAATGTGTAGAAAACATACAAAGGCTTTGAGAAGGGATTATGAGAAAGAAAGTGAAATAGGTTAATGCAATGAAAAGTGAACAAAGTTTCTTCATAGCAAAAATACCCATTTTTTCAAGCTCTAAACATTGAGTACTTGTGTGTTCCTCTCATATCACATATTTATATACAATGCATGTATAATGAAAATTAATTTGCTTATCTACAAACAAATATTTGCAATGCATAGATTACAATGCTTTTACACCATATTTGACGTAAAATATGCAACAAATTAATAGCTTGACTATAATAACACAATATTTAATGATTACCATAATATGAAACATTGCACAACTAACTTATTTTCTAATTCTGTTTGTTTAATGCTATAATTGTAGCTATATTTTTTATATTGTTTGTACTAGAGACCATACAATGTGAAATCCTATTATTATTTTCTCTCGTTTCATTTTAATGCACTATTTTGACGTTTGTATTAATTCACTATAACTCGTTTGACGTGTTATATTTTAATGCGGTGCATTTTGACCCGTTTGACATTTTTTTAATTTTAATGCACTATATTTTAACCATGGTTGACTGATATCTTAATATTTAATGATTAAACATGTTTTAAATAAAAATATATGTAATTTTACCATTATACTCACTCCGTCTCTCTTTAAATTGTAATGATTTGAAAAACACAAAGTTTAAGGTATATTGAATGATTATTTTTTTTACTTAACAAATAACAATAATAATCTTTGAAATTTGTTCCACCAATATTATTTATTAATGATATTTTATCTTCGAATTCAACCTTAAACTTATTTTCTAGATCATTATACTCTTGAATTGGTTTTTATCTCCGATCCAACTTGTACCTTTGGACTAAAATGACAAAAAAAAAGAAAAAGAAGTTATACCTTTTAATTAAAGTGACAATTTTCGCCAAACCATTTAGAAAAAAAAGGCCTTTAACTCTACTCGTGACTTGGTATCATTACATTTAGAGTAAGTTACACGCAGGCAGGGTAGTCAACGGCCACATGCCCGAAATATTTTTAAATAAAAAAGTTACATGTATTTTTATATAAAAAATATGTATAATCAATGTATCAACACAATTACATAACCACTGTCTTAGTATAGCGGCAAAGAAATATCATGACATCTTATTTGAGACATTTTAAGTTTATTTTATACAAAAGTTTTTTACACAACTCAAAGCATAACCGATTAAGTCCATTAAAGATTAAATTGTTTAAACCCAATAAAATGTTCCTTTTACTTAAGGCTTAAAAAACTTTTTCGCCTTAGGCCCAAAAAAATTTTCATCTTCTCGAAGCTGGCCCTGGTTACACGGCATGTCATGTGCTATGTCAAAGTCTAATTTTTCGTTGTTAAATCACGGATATCGTCCTATTGTTGTCATCTTTTTTGTCCATGAGGTAGATATGCTTTAGAAATTCTCATTTTGAAAAATTATTGTTTTACCCTTAGTTTTAAAAGATAAAAAAAATCAAATAACTAAAGTGACTTCAAGTCTTCATGCTATGGAACTTTGAATCTAGTGATTGTATTTGTGAACCCATTTGTCATTTTTACAACTGGAGGTGATGTCAAGTGATGGGATTTTGAATTCTTAAAAAAATAATGAATCATGTAATTCTCTAAATTAACCTTTTTGTGTTTAATTAAGCCTATATATACCTTATAATTAATAATTAACCTAATTAACAAACCCAAAATCAAATGGGAACACTCAGATCTAATTCCAAGCACATTAAATTAATTTATAAATTAGAAAAATATATTATGTTACATCGAACTAGAAAGCAAACGAGTGACAAGTTGCACCGCTAGCTTTTAATATTATTGTAAAACCAAGTCTTTTATAAACTACTTTGATCGATCTTGGAGTCCTAACATTACTATGCATAACCCGTTTGACTCAGCTGCGTAGCTGCACAACCTCAGTCGTGAAAAACCAAAAATATCAACAGCAAAAGAAATAAACATGTGTTGATTGTCGAGACGCGAGGTTTTGAGATAAGGACCGGAGGAGGTGAGGTGGGGTGGGTTGGGGTGTTTTGCACTTTTGCTAATTATTTTAGAGTTAAGCTTTGTTTTTGGCCTTTTTGGTAAAAAAATTCGCGAAGGGCAATAGTGAGAGAGTGAGAGTAAAGGCTGATTTTTATATTGCTAGATATATTTGTTTTCAAATAGTTTTTATAAGGGAAAAATGACATACATATCATTGATATAACTTATTAGAATGTAGTTATTACATAAACAAAATTAGTAATCTCTTACTCCCATTTTCCTCTAAACATCCATGCCGGATCGTTAGGCGACGATTTAAATTCCCCTGACACATAATACCCATCTTCTTTTAGTAGCCAGTGAACACTTGCACGTCCACCATATTTGCATGGAAACATATGCTCTATTTCTTTATCAAACACATGAAAATGCGCAGCTTTAGCATTGGAGTAAAAATCTCCGGTAAAAAGAGTATTACCAAAGATACTTGAACAAAAAATGAACTTATAGGGACTCCGATGAGTAATGCTGTGAAGCCCAAGATCATCGTCTCCTGATTTCACATATGCATTAATGACCTGTGAAGAATAGTCTCCATTGTAAATATAAATGGAATAATTTCTAGCGAAAGGACATTGACTATGAGAAGGGGTTATCATAAAACAACTGAAATGGACCACCACAAATAAAAGAAAATAGCTTTTCTTTGAAACCAAAATACTCATCTTTCAAGATCCAAACAATGAGTAATTGAGTGTGTTCCTCTCTTGTCACAAATTTATATACAAATACTTAAAGTATATACGCAATTTTATAGAAAGTTTTTATTATCATAATGTCTAGTAGTATTCTGTAACATAATATGCAATAAATAGAGTAGATATGTTATATTCAATGAGTTAATATTCGGTTTTTTAATAAACCAAAATATTCATTGCATGTGATTAAATTTGAAGAACCATTTAAGCTTATTAGATAGTTAATGAGTGTCAATGCACATTTAATTATCTTCATTTTATGAAAAATTAAAAAATGGTATTTTCATATTAAATAGGTTTGACTATAATTCAAAACTTTGTGCTATGGTAGTATGGTGTTTCTCCTCTAAATAAAGATGTTGGGAATTAAATCATTGCAATTTGCAAATGTAAAAGTTAAGATTTTATGTGAAAAAATTTATTATTAGAAAAAGTGGGTTTGACTATACCTACACCAATATATGGTTACATTTACAAAAATCATTAATTATTTCCTAAACATTAAACACACATTTAACCATTTATTAGTTATTAATACTCAAATATCAAGAATTAAAATATAAATGAAGACAAAATTGAGAAGTATGAAAAGAATTTGTGATAAAAAAAAACTTTTTAAAAATAAATTCAATAAAATATAAAAAAATCATTACTTGGAATATAAATAAAAGCGAAAAAATTTAAAAAATAAAATGTTTCCGTCATCATTCGCATTCAACAAAATAATTAAAAAATAAAAAAAAATTGACATAAAGACACAATGGCGAATGAAAAAAATACACAATTATAATTAAAAAAAAGACACAATAGATTGCAAAATATAACACAATGCTGAACAAAATATAGCATAATGTTGAGTAATACAATACAATATAAAGAAAAAAAAACACAATGTCAAGGAAAAAAACACAATCAATGACGAATGATAAACACAAAACAATGATAAATAAAAAAGCCACAACAATTTTTTTCACTTACCATTGTGTTTTTTTTATGAAAACGAGAAAGATGGTGAAAACATTTTTGTGTTTTTACCTTTTTCGTTTTTTTATTTACTTTTGAGTTATGATTTTTTTATTTATTATTATTTTTTAAATTTTTTAAGGGTTTTTTTGTGTGGCTATAACTTTTCTCATCTTTCTCATTTTTGTTCTCTTTTATAAAATAATTTGACCCTTATTATTATACCTTTTTAGCTGTAAATCATTTGATTTTTTTAATATTAAGAAAATGTTTTTAATAAATCATTCTTTTGACATGATATTCCTTATTGATCGATCTCTATCCATAATTCCTTATAAATCTCTGTAGACTAAATAATTGATGATTTTAAATCCACGATTAATTCTCTTTCCTCATAATCTAGTATCTAATGTTTCATGTCAAAAAAGTGACTTGGGTTGTTAGTTTTTTTGATAATTCTATTTATGATCTTTAGTCAATATCTTAAAATAGATAAATATATGATTGTATCTTTGGATAATAACATGTTTTTGTTTAAGTTCTTATCATAGAGTGATTAGTATAATTTTGATTTATAAATGTTGTTTTGTTGTTCGAGCCTCTTGCATCTTGCTAGTGTGCCGTGTTTTAATGAAAATTGTCGTTCAAAAGAAAAATACATATGAGGCTAAATTAAATACGCTTTTAATAGTTACAATTTTCTCTAGCTTCATTTAATTTAATTATAATATGTAACATCTACTCATCTAGTCTGCTAATTAAACGTTTATAAAATTCAAGTTAAAATGCTAAGAACGTTTAAAAACTACCAACAAGTTTATTATACATTTCTAAAGCCGCCCACGAAACAAACCATATTCTCCAAACAAGTACAAAATCAATAGCTACGTACACCTTTGGCATATATGAATCATGGTACAACCCATACAAGCCCGAAATACTTTTCGGTCATGAAAGTACAACCCAAATAGCACATGGAGTTTAGTCACCTAAAGCAGCATGTAATTCAAACTCTTGTCAAGATCCTACAAGACCTTTGTGTCTTGAATAAGTGGTTATTGACATAAAGATTGATGCACTCACTATTGCAGCAAGAATGACCACCTTCAAGAAACAAACATTTATTAAAATTAATAATGTATTTGGTACAAGTGTATAAGCACATAGTACAAGTGCTTACCCATTTGAACACATAGCCATGGTTTTTATTCCATGAGTATGGAATGTTCATACCAAATATAGCAGCCACCAATGAGTAAACTGATAATGAAACTGTTCCGGATAGTAGGAAGAGTTCTAACTGTTATATGAAAAGCAAATTAATAAAAATAAATAATATTATTCTTTAGAAATAAACTACATTCAATGAAGAAATGGATAATAATAATTACCTGGATCAGCTGATTTCTATGATTATCCAACTGCATAAAGAAAAAGTATTATATCATTTTTCTGAAGAATATTTAATCTCAAGAGAAAATTGCACAAATAGTTTTGTGGTTTGATCAAATTGCAAGTTTGGTCTCCAGATTTCAAAAGGCTGCAAACTTAGTCCACACATTGGAAGAGGGTCGCAAGAAGCGGACCTAGAAAAATTTATCACGGAGTCGGAAACTTTCTCAGTTGTATTGTTATATACTTACATAGTTCGGTCAAGAATTTTACACTATAATAGTACTAAAAATCAAAAGGGACAACCAACCACAGTACCACAAAGGTAGGTCCGTCGTCCACCCCTTAGGGTTGCACAATTAGCTTTTATTGGAAATCTTAGTTAGTGTTTTAAGTCATGTCGTGTGTCATTCATGTGAAAGTAATTGTGTTTTGTCAAATATGAAGTCTTAATAAAATAGTTTTCATGTGAGGGTGATCTCATTTTATTTAAAATCCTAATAAAATTGAATGTCCAGTTAAAAATCGATGGTGATGAAGTCAACATTAGAAGTTCTGGACTTTGAAAGAATATGATATTAATTTTTCAAATATGAAAAGATACACATAACCCTCACATGAATGATACATAACATCAGTTTTCCATTAAAAACTAACTGAGATAAACAATAGAGACTAAACGTGCAACACTCTCAAAAGTGTTCGGATTAAGTTTGTAAAACGATCAAACCATAGGGACTATTTTTGCAATTTGTTATACCTGAATATTAATGTAATCCTCTGTATCATCAATGTACTCACGCAACTGCGAACACCCAAAAAATATTATATTAAACTTGACATTTATTTACATAAAATATTTTAATCTTAATTTTGGGCTGTTTATTCAAATGGGCCCAAAGAAGAAAGATAAAACATGTTGATTACTTACTGTAGTCAACTTATTTGATGTAGATTCAATTTGCATGAAATAAGCCTACACAAAACAAAAGAATATCAATACAAGAAACACAATAAACACAATTAAAAATAATAATAATAAGCATTAAAAATTTGGCGAAAAATGAACCTCGAGTAACATTTCAAGTTCTTCAACGTCGTTTTCCCCATGGGTAGAAAATGGTGTGGTACGACTTGCTCGTGATATTTTAGATTCTATGGTTGGAGACGGAGGAGACCACGTTAAGTCTGCACTATCATGAGTCGGGGAAGAAGCGAAAGATAACTTCCTTGATAAATAGAGGTCTGCCATGTCATCATCGTCATCCAATAGTTGTTCGAGTTCATCTCGTACCTAAAAAAACGAATCACGGACAATAATATTAGAGGATAATTTGTTAAATTTACATCTATCTCTAGATAAATATTATAAGTTATATAGAAAAAATTTGTACTTTTAGAACCCGATTGGTTAATCGTGTCATTGCACTCTTGAGCTTTCGCACCCTGTCCAGATTGCGGCTGCTTATCTGCACACAATATATACAACCCGAAAATGGACATCACTAAACTGCAGCAAAAATCACATAACATATGGAAGCCCTTTCATGTTAATGTGACATTATAATCATAATAAGTAATAACTTATACCAATACACACAAAACTTATATATTTAAATGCACATCTAAAGACCATCATAAACTCATAACAATAAGTCATATAGATGTATAGATATTTTGTATTCAAGATCAAATAATAAGACACTTATATCAAGTAATATGGGTGGAAATATTTGACACGATACGAAAATAATCAGGTTTTGAGTTAGTATATCAACCCTGTTTAAAAAGCAGTTCATGTTCGGGAGACATGTTTAATCAAAAGTGGTCGTGTTCGGATTGACATGTATCTAAATAGGTTGATCCACTAACCTGTTTAACCATATTTTTATAGCCCACCCACCCGTTTAACCCATTTTTTCGCGATTAACACGTTTATAACTTGATTATCACACGCTAACATGTTTGACACGTTTAGATAGATGGGTTAAACATGTTTTTGCAAATGAACCATTTTTTTGGTTGACATGTTTAACACCTTTAGCTAAACAATTCGACACACTATCCCCCTTATGACCCGTTTAATCCATCTTTTAACAACCCACCAATCCGCTAAACCCATTTTTTTACAACCCACCAACCCAATTAACACATTTACAACCTGATTATTACCCACCAACCCACTAAACCGTTTAACACACTTGGATAAACGGGTTAGGTACGCCATGTTCGGGTAAAACATGTGCGGGTTAGAGTTGATGTTTTCAACCCGCCAACCAGAACTTACCATAGAGGTGAGCTCATCCAATGCAGGATAAGCCGCGGTTTCCAGCTCTCGTGTGCGCGCATCAAGAAAACTACAAATACCTTCTAATGCAACTTCAAGAGCCCGGAACTCAAATGGGAATTCTAACATCATCATTTACACCCAAAAAAAGAACTTTAATAATAACATTAATCAAATGTTATTATTAAGTAACATTAACTATCCAGAACCATAAGTTTTTTTTATATAATAAATATATACCAATTGATTCACTTGTTTGACCCTCAGTTTGACCTCCAACACCATCTTCATCATCCCCTTGGCCTAAATAATTAGCATTGACAGGTGGCAGTCTTCTTTGAAGCTCTTCAACAATGGGGATAACATTATCATCAAGTGGATCACGAAGCAATACCTATTTTTTAAATAATATTATTATCATAACTTTATATATAATTAAATAGTTAAATACCAATGGTGTTACAATACTAGAACTTAATCTAGCTAACACTTTCAAAGTGAAATAAGTTATAACTCTTGTAAGTCTCATTTAGGCTTGTCGAGCCTTAACGAGTCTTGTGTATGTTTAAGTTACGTCTCTTTTGGACTTCTATGTATTAAATTTACACAGCAAAGTTGAGTCCAAGTCAAGCTGTGGCTCGTTTAAGGTACTATACGAGCTTGAGCCGATCTTCGGCTCGTTAAAATTTTTTCTCAAATTATATAAAATTAATTAAAAAATGTATATAAATGAATTAATAAATAGCAAACGAGTCGAGCCTTAGCCGAGCTCAAGCTTGAAAGAGCAACTCACGAGCTGCACGGTTAAGTAGATCGAGCAACACGAACAACACCGATAATTTTGTGGTTGAATTGTCTTTTGTTCTTTATTAATAAACAATAAATCGTGAGTTCTCACAAAATCTGCGTTTATATGTGAAATCAAGATTATATCCATCACAAGCTTTAGAAAAAAAGCTCGTAACGAGCCAAGCTCGAGCTCTTGTAAGTCAAAACAACCTCTGCTTAATCCTAATCAAGCTTGGGCTCGGCTTAGCTTGTTTACACCCCCTATATACACCGAACCGCGTACCCATTTTTGGGTCCGGTGTTGATCGGTACCGGTACGACAGTACTACTGAAAATACTCAAATCAATCAGTACCAATACCAAAAATATAAAATATAAAAAAATAAAAAAAATATCGGTACAGATTGTGTTCAGTTTGTACCGTTACCATTAACTACACCTAAAAGTGAATTAGTGGCACCGTACAATGCACGGTACAGTACGGTACGGTACCAGTATTCTGTAAAAAAATGTTCATCCTAAAAGACCCAAACTCGAGCTCTTGTAAGTCAAAACAACCTCTGCTCGAGCCTAATCAAGCTTAGGCTCGGCTCACCTTACGCCCTGCTTGCGGTGCGCGCATATAATGTATATATGTGTGAACCCTCGGGTGGGCAAAAGTAAAATTGCACTAATTTTGACGTTATTTTACTAATCTCGTGAAAATAACGTTAAAAGTGGCGGAAGGTTAATCAGGCATCATGTGGTGGCGTTGATAGCTGAAAGACAAGGGCACATGCACCGATCAGCCGGTGTCCCGATGATTGAGTGCTATGTGCCTTATGTCCAAGGCTTGATGCAAAACTACTATCGAGCCGGGGGTCTCACCGGAAGCAGCCTCTCTATCCCTCCTCAGACCCTACCATAGCATTGCTATTGGTGGGATATACTGAGTACGATGATGATGATGATGATGATGATGATGACGACGTACACCGAACCGCCGTACCCATTTTTGGTCCGGTGTTGATCAGTACATGTACAACAGTAGTACTAAAAATACCGAAATACTGAAATCAAACTGTACCGATACCAAAAATATGATAAATAAAAATTAAAAATAAAAATTAAAAATAAAAATACCAGTACAAATTGTGTTCAGTTTGTACAGTTACCATTAACTACACCAAAAATTGAATTACTGGCACGGTACACTGGTAGTACCAGTAACAAATGTTACCTCTTCAGTTGTAATGATTGCCTTAATGTGTTCCAAATTCAAAACAATAGCTTTCTCTCTACCCAAAATCGCAGACGGATACGACAACAACGGGTCTAGCAACCGCAGATCTCGAGCATGAATCGATACTCGTTTCATGATCCCATATTTATCCAAATCCAAAACCGTACTCTGTCCATTAGTATCAACAGACACCCAACTTCTAGACACAGCAGTTTTCTTGATTAAGGATGCTGGTTGTGAAAATGAATCCACTGGTACGAGTAACTGGCCTTCATTGGCCATTGGATTAATGAAATATTAAGTTGATGTTAACGTTGTTGTGGTTTGGTGAGTTGGAGATAGGCTGGTGGGATGGATAGAATGTGTGATGGTTGTTACCATGTTTAATGTTTTATGTTTTTTTTGAGATTTTAAATGTTTGGTGCTTTTAGGTATGTGAATTGACTATAGTAGTCCTTGTGGTTTTGTGGTGGTAATGAAAAATAGATGTTTGGTTACTTACTGGTTAGGTTGTTAATTAGATACCGATGGGAAAGCGAGTGTTATCTACGTCTATGTTTAAATGTTGTCACGTCGTGTAGTTTAGATTGACTCTAAAAGTGCTTTCGGGTGTTCCTTTTTTCTCTCTCGTAGAAATTGGTTGAGGTATTTTTCTCCCTCTCTTCTTCAGGTGAGCTTAAACACGTCTAAAAGACAGGGTGTTAGAAATGCTCTAAGGTAAAGAAAATCAAAAAGTTTTGTACCGTGTGTTGAAGTTAAAATATTAAAAGATAGGAAAACTCTGATATCTTATTGAATATTAATAGATAACGAATTATTTGAATTATAAATTTATGATCGAGATCATCATAAATTTATAATTCAAATAATTCGTTATCTATTAAATATATCTTCTTAAAAGGTTAATTGTTTTAATGAGCAGGGAAATGGTTAAATACACTCGAAGTGATATCGTTTAATCTATATTGAGTTTTAGCAAAAATAAAATTTTAATTGGTTATAAAAGGATAGTTACGACGATTCACTGGGTCAAGTAGTAGGCTAACAAAAGAAGGAACGATTGTCAATGGTTTTCCATCGATTTTGATCTGGCATTCACCTACTTTTTCTACTTCGCTCAGAACTAACTGATTTATTTGTATCTAGCCCATTAGCTTGTAATTGAATCGACGGTACCATATTCTACGTTTAACCCATTCTACGTTTGCAACACATGATCCCACGCCCTATAAGTATAAAAACTTACCATAACAAGTTTGAGACATCTCAAGAACTACAGTGAACTTAACATTTTATTTATAGCATGGATGACAATTTACTAGAGGAACTAACTAGCTTCATTGTGCTCAAATAAATGAGTAAAAGGAACACTACATTTACAAAGAACAATTTATAACATGAAGGGTGAAATTGAAACTTATATAAGTACAAGGTCTGTTGTTGAATAGTTCTAATATATAAGGGGGTACAAAATGACATCAAGTAAGAACCGGCGGTTAAAAATCAGTTCATAAATATCTTCAAACAAAGGCGGTCATGTGGGTCCATACACATCGAATTCATCACTACATTCTACATTTATTTTTTTGTTAGAGTAAACTGTTTTTTTCCTGTGGTTTGTTTAAATATGTAGTTTTAGTTAAATAGTTTTAAATTTATGAATTTGTTTATATGACTCCATTTCATTTGCAATTAAACTTGACTCCACTAACCTCGTTAAGTCTGGTCATTAAACCATCAGCGTGTTCCTCACGTAAGGGGCGGTTTTGTCCCTTTTTTTCCCCAATTATACCATGATCTGTCACGTGATGGGGCTTGCGAATTAGGGTTGGGGATTATTTGGGGAGAAAAATGATAAAATGGCCTCTCACGTGAGGGGCATGTTGATGGGTTTAAGGACAATGCTTAACGGGTTAGTGTTGTTGGGTTTAATTGCAAGTGAAATAAAACCCAAGAACGATAATCACAAATTTGAAACTATTTGAGTAAAATCACAGATCTAAACAAACTACATTGACGAAAACCACAGTTTACTCTTTCATGTGTATATTGAATGGATCAAATAACACCTTCCTTCTTAAATAAAATGAAAACTTCAATCAATCAAATAAATTTTTTCTAATTGCAAATACTTTTTGATGCAATGGTGTTTATGTAAAATAATAATTCTTTCAATTATTTCAATTATTGTACTTATCACATTATTTTTAATTCCTACTTTTTATGAAATGTATGTAGCAACTGAAGAAAAAAATATATATGAAATGTATTTGGTGATAAAGACGAACAAAAAAATCAAAAAATACGACATACAATCACATATTCACATAAGAACAGGATTCAAGAACATGATTTATCTCCATTACAGACTTATGATAAACCAGAAGTTGAAATCGAAGAACATAATTTCTTATAAAGAACCATTAACCGATACAAGAATGTAATTTACAAATTTTAAGCCCTAAAGTGATAGACCGGAGTCTTCATCCTCGTCAAGGCTTCCTGTATACACGAAGTAGAGGGTCCAAATCAATCCAAACATGCCAAACAAAATCCAACCAAGAAGGTTGTTACTTAGACCAAAGGGTAGCCCGGTTCCCTCTGTGCTCATTCTCTCATCCACTAGAGCCATGGCCATCGGGCTCGACATGGTTGCAACCACTGTTGTAGCAACCAATGATGACACGCTGGTCATCACTAGACGTGATGCGCTCTCCTTCATTGTATCTTGCTTAGCCGAACATTGCACCTTTCCCATTTTGTATGTAGTCGGTAACCCTAGAATTTAACCAACTTTCAACCTTAGTTCTTGCAAATCTATGATTGGGTGTGGTTGATGTAACAAAAATTGTCAAAACTTTAGTAAAATGTTGCTGATTACAATTATATTGAATATGCTATATAGTATATAGTTATTATATAAAGTAAAATATTAAATTATAAGCTTTTTCATAAATTTAAATTAAAGTTTAAAATTCTTGTAAAACAAAGAATCATTGGCATTGGCAACTTCATTATAAAATATTAAAAACTTGTTTCATTTTAAATAAAAAAAGAAAATTATTGAGCTTTAAAATACTAGACAATAGCATATGGTGTTGTTTTAGACATTGTGATTATGTCCTCTCATTTTTTTTCATTCCAAAACTTATTTCTATATCATCTTAATATAAAACTAACTTGATCAATGGAAAATGTTTATAGATTTCGCATCGGGTCACCTATTAACGAGTTTATTT
The DNA here is from genome assembly GCF_021521415.1 of Bidens hawaiensis. Classification (NCBI taxonomy): domain Eukaryota; kingdom Viridiplantae; phylum Streptophyta; class Magnoliopsida; order Asterales; family Asteraceae; genus Bidens; species Bidens hawaiensis. The sequence goes on from NW_027498031.1 coordinate 19,890, forward strand.
ATATGTTACAGCTTGGATCTAGATTCGGGAACAATTTGAGAATTTTAGACGCAGGTCTAAGCGAGAACAAGACACAACCCGGTTTTCGTTTTGGCAACAAGTGGCACCATTTCATATTTGAATTGTTTACTACAATGAGAGCTTAAACTTCATCAATTCTATAAATTGAAGATGATATATAGTTATATACCCAAAATTTATTCAACTATAAGTAAATATGTGAAAATAGGATTTGGATCAAATACAAAGAAATTAACGTACTAAACGTGATATTCAAGTAGAGTAATTATATATACAAGTAGAGTAATTATGTAATTACATTACAAAGTACTTATATAATTACTCTGTGATGTAATTACATAATTACTCTACTTGTATATATAATTACTTTACTTGATTCTTATAATTAGCACGTTAATATCATTTATACATTAACTTTTCCATGTGAAAGTAATGTTTGCTTATCATTTATTATCTGAAAACAAATTAAACTATATAATATCAATGATATAAAAAATTAAACAAGAAAGCATACCAAGAAGAGTGGAAGGTTTCTTTGGAAGAATAATAGGAGTGCAAGCTGAAATGGATGCCATTTTCTCTGTGGTGATTTGTCTGTGGCTGAAGAGTATATTTTCAATAGAATTGACATTTTTATTGGTTTAATAATTTAAGTCTATCCAATCACGCTCAAAGCCATTTTACTAAACGATCAAGCCAAAAACTAAAAACGCTCAGTGTCAAAATCCAATACGTTCAAGAAATCCATAATACGCTCAAAAATGGTTTTCGTGAAGAAAAGTAAAAAAATGATTAATTGGATATGTATTGACGATTTCGAGATATTGTGATGTGATTTCATGGATTGATTTCATAAATATAAGTATTTATGTACCTAAGGTATGTTAAACAATTATAGTATCCTATCTTTTCTCTATAATTTTAATACATTCTAACAATTTTGAAGAAAAAAAGAACGGTTATGTTAAAACCAGACGATCCAAACTCCAGACCATTAAACCGTCAAACCAACCTCTTCTTCCCGATCGCCATAAGAATCAAACACAATATGCGAATAAACAAATCAACTACGGAAAAAATCACTATATCAAATTAGCTTCATTCAATTTAATGTAACCGAAAGAGCAACTTATCAATCCATATGAGTAAAGTTACACCTAATCGGGTATTATAAACAAATAAACCGAATAAAAAAAACTATGGCTCGATGGGTGTTAGTGTCTAAGTATCGAATGGAAATCGGATGAGAAAAAAAACTAGTGTTCTTGTGTTTAAATAAAAATTTGGGTGAGGGATATTAGGCAATATTGCACTGCTGCAAAGACGGGTGATTGTATTCGACGTGTTTTCTCCAATATGTTTTGTACTTCTCAAAACCGATATCTAACCATGGTTTCATAACTCCATCATAGTGTATGACTGCTGCACGCTCGATATCTTCTTGTCTAATACCAGAATAATATCCTAATCCATGAGTTTGCCATTTCTGGTCCAAACCAATGGTTTGATTGTAAAATGTCATCCAACCTAAGGGCAAGGTACCAGCTTTCCACATTGGCTTCTTTTTCCCCTGCAATATTTATCGGAAAAACGAAATATTTAAAACAATAGCTTAAAAGAAAACTGGTCAAACATAATATTAAGGCATGTATTCAAATCATAGTTATTAAAAGCCCTCGCTTCTTGCGCCTAGGCCCATTTTTCAGGCGAGACTCAATAAATGCGCTTCTAGTTCCTAGGCGAGCGCTTCGACATTGTCTATGCCAGGAGCATGAGAAGATAAATGCCGAGAAAAAGAAACGCAAGACGTTCTATTGAAATTTGACTATTTTAGAACTTTTGGTACTAATTAGATTATATTAAATGTTATAAAATAGCTTTTGGTTATTTTATTTGAAGAATAGTATAATTTATTATACACATAACATATTTTTTAAATTTTTTATTTAAGTGCGCCTTTTTTCTCTCAGGCCCTCGTTTTTTTTGCGCCTAGGCAACAAGCGAGGCCTATGGGCCTAGCGCATTTGATAACTATGATTCAAATGTATGAAACCATATGTAGTGTAGAATGACAAAAAATAGTAGGGGTGTAAACAAGCCAAGCCGCTCGTGAGCTACTCTGTATCGGCTCGCTAAAAGCTTGAATCGAACCGAGTTGGGATGAGCTGGAGTCCAAGCTCAATCTTAAAACTGAGCTTGTTTGATTAACGAGCCCGGGCTTCACTTATATATTCAGTTTGCAAAGCAAATAATAATTCAACTGAACATAAATTACTGAAAAAACAAAAAACACATACCAGTTGCAGATATTTGCCATAAACACCGGTCAGATTCATTTTCCTCCACTTTTTCAAATCAAAAACATTTACGCCAAACACCCATGTGCACGCCTCATTGCTAAATCTTTTTCCCACCGTTGGATCAGATAAGTTGAGTAACAAACTCATCCTGCGATGCGCAGGATCATTTCCACAAGTCTTGACCGCCGCGTTGACTTTTCCCATCATATTTACTCTCCAAAGGGGTGTTAAATCCTTTTGTACAACCACATCATGATCAAGAAGTATAATCTTATTTAATGTTGGGAAAATATCTGGTAAGTAAAATCTTAGGTGGTTTAAGGTGGATGTATATCTCGGGTCCTGTGAATCACGACCATCGGTATTTGGTGGGTTGTATTTAGTGGAGAACCAATCAAAATTGTCTATGTTATGAATCTGGATTGTAGCTTTTTTAGGAGGGTGTAATATGAACCACATTGAGAAAGCTGCAAAGTTGAGAGAATCTGTCACCACATGAAACACAATTTTCCCTGGCTCCTGTGAATCCGCAAATATAAAAACTTACCACTCATTCTATAATATAAGTATTATATATAAGTGGAAATGATTATTTAAATAACGGGTTTGGGTCAAAACAAGTTTCTAAAGCAGGTCGGAGCGTGTTACTTGAACCAACAAAAACAATGATTATTTAAATAACGGGTTTGGGTCAAAACAAGTTTCTAAAGCAGGTCGGAGCGTGTTACTTGAACCAACAATGTTTTTGTTTCTTTGTCCTTTGAATAATTAAATAATACATGTATGATGATCATATTAGCCAAATGGGTTGGGCCAAAACAGTTCAAAGCAAGAAATACAAAGGGAACGGGTCATATTAGCCAAACAGATCGAAAGGCTCACAAAAGCTAACAGGAACGCGTATAACTTCCAAATCATTTTTAAATGAAATATTTAAATTACTTTTAGGGTTTTTGCTAAAGATATCCCTTTGGGCTATTGTTTACACTTTACAACTACCTTTTTTTTATTTCTGATCTTTCAAAAATATAATATTCAAGTATAATCACAAACCATCTATTTTTATATCAAAAACCACTATTCACTTCTTCATTTGTCGTGTGATAGAAAAAAAATACAAGGTTGTTACTGATTCTAGATAGTTACTTATAAAAAAATTTAATAATAGACAAAAGAGCGTATCCAGGCCAATCGGGCCCGTGGTTCATATTATCCCAATCTATTTTGACCCGTTAACCAGCCCACTCAATCTATTATTTATCCTTCGGAAGCAAAGTCAGAATTATCAGCAGTTATCTATAATAAAAATGTGCTAACATATGTAAGAAACAGTCAGATACCTTTGCAGATGAAACAGTAGAGTCAACCACAACAGAACCCGCCAGAACATTATCAGAAAACACAACAAAATGATACAGATTTGAATCATGCACATCTGGATTGCTAGGAAGCTTTCTCTCTTCAGGATTCAAAGCAAAATATTCAGATGTTAGTCTCATTGAAAGACAATGAAGCCCTTTCAGAGTCGTTCTTCCAGCCAGCTGTACAAGAAAAGACTCTTGCTCCTTATGTACCCGAACCTGTTCTTCAGCATTGTTAGCCATCGCACGAAGCTTCTTCACCATTAACAAACAATCGGGGTAAATTCGTGCTGACTTTTGTAAGGAATTTTCCATCGACCGCATCCTCTGAAAAGCCCTGAAGAGATCAATATCCAAAAATCAGTATTAAATATTTAAAAACCATGGTAATGTATACAAATCCAAAGATAAATCTGCATTACATAAATCTGATAATATTTTTGTTTGTAAACAGTAGAGGTGGTAGTAGTGTGGTACTTTCACCTCATTTACTTATTAATAGTTCTACGCATGTTATGTTCATCTCTAACAGGTCATGCCTATAAAATAAGTCAAACGCCGATGAAAGTGTATTTTAAATCTACAAAACCTCCTAAATCATTATATTCATCTTATTGTTCCAAGTCTTACGCCCCCTTAACCAATTGAGCTACACAGCGGGATATTCATCTTATGTTCATCTCTAACAGGTCATACCTGTAAAAAAATATGATTTTTGTAATAAAACTTGGCATGCTACTAATTGGCCGTACAAAACTTAAAATTTTGCACAAAAAGTGTTTTCGGTCAGTCTAACAAGTCCAGCTTTGACACGTGTCAAAAAGTCTGCTTTAACCATCCATTTTACTACCTCTAAAGAGCAGTGATAATGATGCATATAAAAGCAAAAGAAATGGCAGGTAACCTCTTAGACAAATCAGAGTCTTTGCTGACATCTCCCATGGCTCGTTCTAATTCTTTAATTCGTAACCGTAATTCCTTATTTAAATGAGCATTGCCAGCTGGCACTGCAAAACTCAGGTAAGCTTTAGCCCTTATCAGCTGATCTTTCATCTCTTTAATCTTTGCATCCATTACTACCCTCCGTGCTTGTGGTTGTGCATCCTGATCATGCCACGTCATCGAAACAAATAAAATAATAAATTGTTTGCATTTTTCAAAGGCAAAAATATAAGATGCACAAATTACAATATAAAAATCAAAGCATAGATCAAACCACTATAACTGAAGTCACCGGTCTTTTGTCTTCTTGATTCTGTCCACTAATTCCTTTTGCATCAACATCTCCTCCTGAAATTATTCAGCAGATAATCATTAACGATAAAAAACTAGACAGTAATCCTTAAACAGTCAATAGACTGATCAATCAAGTTGCATTTGATAACACTTGTATTATCAGACTGAATACCTAAATCTGTGAATCTGGACCTGACAGTGGGATCAACATTTACATCTTTGTAAACCTCTAAAACCGGCTCTCTTAAGCCAACACCTTCCTCCTAATACACAACAGTAATCTCAATCAACCGAAAGATAATAATAATAATAATCATAATAGTAATAATAATAATAATGATGATGATAATAATAATAATAACAACAACAACAAATATATTTCTGTCACATGAAATTTTCAATCAAATCAAAGTAGAAACTAGAAACTAGCATTGCAAAATGCAAATACTAACCTGCTTTACTAAATTAAGCTTTCGCAGATCCCTCCTTCCTTTCTGGAAAAATAAAGAAAATAATGAATCAGTATGAGTTCATCGACATCTATATTTATATCTATATCTATATACTACAATACAACATAATAAAAGAGTAAAGCGATATGAGTTCATCATCACCCTTTTTTTCCGGTCTGCTTCTTACTAATTATACATATTTCTTTAATCTTTCTATACTTTTCTGTTTCCCACATCTCTCTCATATTAAATAACAATGATTTCTATAATTATTTTTGTAAAATGTTTTCTACTTTAACAAAAAGTCCAGTTCATTCATAAAACAGCAACAACTATACCCAGTAAAATCCCACAAATAGCAATGCTATAAGCAAGGTCTGGGGAGGGTGAGATATATTCAAACCGTACCTCCATCCCAAAGAATAGAGAGGTTGCTTCGAGAGAGACCCTCGGCTCCGAAACCCATATGTATTAGATAATATAAAAAGCCAAAGTTCAACACAACACCTCTAGATATTAGAGAAAACAAAAAATTAAATAAAATTAATATTAAATAATAAAAAAATAGTCATAATAAAAATAAATAAATTAAATAAAGATAGTGATAATAGTATCAGATATTAAAAAAAATATACAATAACAGTTATAAAAGCATATTAAAACAATTTATTATTTAACACAAAAACTAGATAAACACAAAAACAAATTAAATTAAGCTTAGTAAGTTTAAATAAAACATTATAATATAACAAATTAAATTAATTTCATTCATAAAACATTTATATAAATTGATCATTTCTTTCATTATTTTTGTAAGAAACATTTACAAATTTATGAATCATATCATTTTAACTATTCTCCAATCTCATCACTTACAACCTCTACTTCGATTCAAACTCATTTCAAAACACCGAATCGAATCGGATATTATTATTATTACTATTACTATTACTATTACTAGTAGTAGTAGCAGTAGTACTATTATTATTATTATTACTATTATTATTATAACTATTATTACTATTTACTATTATTATTATTACTATTACTATTACTAGTAGTAGTAGCAGTAGTACTATTATTATTATTATTACTATTATTATTATAACTATTATTACTATTTACTATTATTATTATTATTATCATTATTATTTACAAACCTAATTTCAGTCTAATCAACAACAATAAACACACTAACTTAACAAAAACAACAAGCAGCGTAAGTATCAATCGATCATACCAAACTCGATAAGTCTTCAACGAATCCACTCGATCCTGCACCACAAAACACGGATAATAATATTATCTCATCGTATAGTAATCAATGAAACAAATACAAAGAGTAGCAATCGTACCGTAGAGAAGCAGGATCGGGGCGAATACAGAGAGGAAGAGTAAAGAGAGGATGCATATCCTCGTGCGGCGGCGGAATTGCTTCATCTAACGGTGGAGATTGTGATCATTTGTTGTACGGAATGATGAATTAGTAGTAGTAGTGGTGGTGGACTAGGGTTTTGAGATTTAGCCATGTTCGCTGTAGGTTGTGTACGATTTAATTAAACTATGTATTTTATTATTGTCATGAATTTTGTATTGACGTACGTGTCACTAAAAGTATATAATAATAACAATGATTTAATAATATCTAGAAGAAGACAACATTGAATTAGCTGTGGGGAGGTGACTCCAATATCTTTTAGTCGTCACCTTTTGTTTAGACTATTTTGTTTTAACCAATATGTTGGCTTTAGAGTTTGTTTTATATGTTTTTTAGAAAATCATACTGTCACGTGTCACTTGATAGTTGTTGTGTCATCTAGAGGTGCACAAACCGGTTTGGGTTGAAATTGGTCGGTTTGGTCAATAAAAGTCAAAATCGGTTTATAATCGGTTTCAGTTCAGGTTAAAACCGGTTTATTAACCAGGTTACCATCGGTTTCGGTTTGGGTTTTGATCGGCTTCGGTTCGGGTTTTACCGATTTTCACCCGGTTTTGGCCTGTTTCGATTCAGTTAACCGGTTTTAGTGGAGAAAATTACAAACTTGTTCCGAACCTACGGTTTCAAACCGAATTCTACATAATTGGTTTCAAACCGGTTCAGTTTTGGTTCGTTTTTTCAGGTCGGATTGGTTAATTTATTTGGCCACCTCTACTGTCACCTATCACTTGACAGTCATTGGGTCACCACAATAGCATAACTCTGGTATGACACACGGTGGGACGAAAACCGGATGTGCTCAGGATCCGAACTAACAACCTCGCAAGGCAAGGCCTAGCTCAAGTCATTCGTTACCAAAATGACACAAATGGGAATCGAACTTGGGTCTAAAAGACAACACTGAATTAGTCTTCTGGAAGTCCGAAACTGCCTCCAATATATGAGTGAATCTTTTTGACATGGGATGTCAACTGTTTATCTTGATTTGACGTTTTAGACTTTTATTCAAAAACACCTTTAAGAAAGAAAATCATAACTATAGGGAAATTCACTTAAGTCAGGTTTTAAACCTAAGACCATAAAATTTCAAGTCTTAGCTATCACCCTTATATCATTATATCAAAAGTCATTTATATATGGAGGTTCGTATAATGCGTTTATATATGGTATATAAAAACAATCTAGAAGAGAAAAAAAAACAAGATTATATGATCAATTTGTGTATCATGTTTAATCAATATGTTATGGGTTGTTTGACAACCTCTGTATCAATAAGTGTTGAATTAGTATGACGTATACGAGAGTTATTAATTACATATAAGGTTATAAACACTTCTGAATGGACAAAACAGAGTAGTAAGTGTTGAGTATACCAATGTGGCGGTGATTAGTAGTGAATGAGGTGGTGCATTAGTTGCATACAAGGGTTATAAACACTTGTGAATGGACAAAGCGGGTAGAATTTTCATTGAGCATCGTTTTGAAACTTAATGTTAAAATGTTTGTTGATTAATTCAGATGCATCAATCTGCTAAACACACTTAATGGCAATTAATTTAGATGTGACATTTTAATGGAATCATTAAATTACTGTCAAACATTCTTTTCTCAATGGTACATAAATGATGAATAAATAAAAGATTTTACACTACACATGTATTTTGCTAAGAAAACTAATTAATGACCCAACCTCTCAGCGTATGCTAGATCTATCATTCTTGCTATAATCATTTTGAAAGGATTCAAGCTACCATAAACTCCGTCGTAGACAAAAAATAACTATCCCAATCAAAAAAAGAAAAAAAAAAGTTATTTTTTGTGGATACCGGTGTCCGAGGTTTCGTATATGCATTGTTATTTGCTATGTTGATTTATTGGGTTCATAATTTCAAAATAACTATGTGACACATCGTACTAGCTTTAATTTTTATTTTTTTGTTATAATGATCATCATTGTTTCACTCATTTTATTTTCCAACTTTAAAAAGACAACTATATTACATTGGTATAATCAACTTCATATCAAAAGTATCTTATGATATGTTTACATATGTGAGACTAGTGAGACTTATTTATCATAATTTGCCATGCAAGAAAACACAATATACGCGTCAAACAAACATAAAATAGTATTAACAATAGTGCTATACTTAATCAAATAAACCTTTACAAACATAGAGTTGCTAGTCACTACTTACACACATGTAGTGAAAAATACTTATATGTATTTTATATTTAAGTGTGGGAGTAAAACCCAATAAGAAACTTGATGTTTCTCTTTATACCATCCATTGTACATTATATTTTATTATGAACATTATTTCTCATTACATTTTTTATTTCAAACACAACGCTTTAAGTATCGAAATATTATTCATCTTAGCTTAAATTCAGATATTTTTCAATTTTTTGTTAAGAGTGGTTGTTAAATATAACACAAACAGTAAATTGTTAATCACATATGGTTATATCCGTATAATATTAGTTACATAAAAATCGTTACCCATAGAGTCATAGATGCTCCAACAATTCACGTCTGGGTCACTCTCAATGATTAAATCTTGCATAGAATATACGTGTGTTATCCTTTGAAGGCTCCCTTGTTTTGCCTCAAAGATGTAGATGGACACCATGTCCTTAGATTTGATATGTTGTTTAGACAGACAACAATACATTTAACAAAAGAGCTTTTATGACATGGTCAATACCTCATAACAGTGTTCGATATGGTTATAAACATTAGTGAGAAATCATAACCACTTAATCTCGTTCAAAACATCCCATTTTGTTTATACATAATTTAATCCAAAGTCAAACACGTGATTAATAGAATTGTGCTCTTATTATTTGCATTTTTTGTTTACATGATGATGGAATGATGGTCCGTTGTTGACATCATGAAAGGAGTTATGTTGTTGGGCATGAAGCTGGAAGTAGCCAATACCAATGAGTTAATGTCTGACTAGATTTGTAAGTCTTAGAAAGTTGAGGGACTCTTTATGCTAACACTTAAGCTTGGAAGCCTTAGTGAGCATTTTTTGACTTTCTTTTGTCAAAAGAACGTTAACGAAGAAATAAGTACGGAACTCTCAATCACGCAAAAGGATGTCTTCTTCCTAAATTATTTCTACTCCAACAGTCACTTCGGAATGATCTTGTGACTATAAAGGTTGTGCTTTCCATATCAAAAGAGAGGAAGAACCGTCACAATGTAGCCTTTAATCCTTTTGTTATTATTAGGGTTTCATCCTCATTTGTTTTCTATAACCCGTATGAATCTATTTGTAGTTTGATTATTTGAAATAAAGAAGCCTTTGATTACATGTTTCTGACATGTTTCTTTCTTGTATAAGTACCTTTTTACAAATGATTAAGAGCATTGCAAATGGATCAGTTTAGGAGCTTCTGTGTGTATGTGTGTGTGTGTGTGAGAGAGAGAGAGAGAGATTGATCGGGAACTTCTAAAAACTGCGTGGTTTGAATGGGGAAGGAGGAAATAAGAGAGAGGGTGTCTCGCCCGGATTTACATATATGATATGAGAGAGATTATATGAGTAAGACGGGTAATACATGGGCAGGTGAGAGAGGGCGTTGACATACTCATATTTAATCTCACCCAGACCATCCACAAATAAGGATGGAGTGAATGAGATGACACATAATGATGCAAACAAGTTGAACCGCTCGTGAGTTACTAGAGATTAGATTGATAAAATCAGAACGAGTCGAGCCCAAGCCTCAAATAAGGGTTGTTTAGTTATCGAGTTCAAGCTCGAGTCTTATATGGGAAGATCGTCTATACTCACCAAACCTTAACGAGCCTAGGGGTGCAAACGAGCCGAGCCCGAGCTCGACCAGGCTCGAGCTCGGCTCGTTCTGATCTTTATTTATAAAGATCGAGCTCGGCTCGTTTAATATTTATTAATTAATTTTTTATATATGTATATTTATTTTCATAATAACTTTTTATATAAAATAATATGTTATTTAGTTAATTTTTTCATAAAATTATATATATAAATTAATAATTATTAAATATATATGTATCTATTAATATATATAGTTTAAAAAATATATAAATGACAGGCCCGTTTAGGCTCGCGAGCTGGCTCGAGCTCGATAAGTGAAGCTCGGGCTCGTTTATTAAACGAGCTTTCTTTTAGGCTCGAGCTCATTTAAGCTTGGCTCGGCCGAGCTTTTCACGAGCCGATCTCGAGTAGCTCGACTCGTTTGCACCCCTAATTGAGCCTAGTGTATTTTTAAGTTCTTCGTATTATGGACTTCTCTTTATTAATTTCACACTCTATAGCCGAACTCGAGCCTAACTTTAGCACATTTAAGTACCTTGCTCGATGATAGACGTGTAATCAAGCCGAATCACTCTTAAGGTACCCGAAGTCATTTCGTTAACCGTTTGAATCAAACCAAACTTACACCAAAACTCATTTAATAAACGAGCCCGTTCCCGATCTTTAGCTTCGTGTATCAGTTAACTAAATTATACACACTACTTAACTACTCAACCGATAATACTATAGGCTTCAATTAAAACCTGTCATCTACAACCATTACGCACCAACAATGGCGACATCCATCACCACACCAAAACTCACAACCACTCTATATGAGAGAGATTATATACGGATTTGCTTGATTACGTGGATAAATACAAAAGATGAAGATGGAGGAGGTTTAGGATGTTAGATGTAGAAAATGAAGTATTACATCAGAAAAAAATTCCGTCAAACAATAAACAACTTAGTGTTTCATCGAAAGACCAAACATCATGACACGTGACGAGTTTTTATAGGTAGGTATTTTTACGAAACCACAGCTAAAGTTTGGAAAATGATGATAAAAAATTGACTATTTGAGGATCATAGACTACAAATAAAACTTGTCATCTACAAGTTTCACAACCATTAGCAGCAAAACTTGTACGGACCAACAATGGCAACATCAATCACCACACCAAAGCTCACAACCACTCTCTCATCTTCAACTCTCCAAACCTTACTACGCAACCACAAGTTCTCAATACTCAACCGTTCACCATTCATAACCACACCTCAATTACCTTCAACAACCTTCAATCTCTCAACAAAAGCCCTAGGGTTTCTATCCAGTAGCAGCCGGCAAGCCGCGATTAAGTCGCGCCGGTTCGTCACCAGAGCCGAGTCGGCTAACGGCGCCGAACCGAGAACCTATGACTTCGACTTGTTTACTATCGGCGCCGGTAGTGGCGGTGTTAGGGCTTCGCGGTTCGCGGCTAACTTTGGCGCCTCGGTTGCTGTTTGTGAGCTGCCGTTTGCGACTATATCGTCTGAGACTACTGGTGGTGTTGGTGGAACGTAAGTTATTATTATTATTGTTTAATTATGAATTGAATTACAGTTAGGTGTTATTATTATTATTGTTTAATTATGAATTGAATTATAGTTAGGTATTATTATTGACTTATTGTTATTATTATTACAGTTAGGGTTGTTATGGTATGGAATTAGTGATATTTAAATAGACGTGAAATGATACTGGATTTGTTAGGTTAATGAAGCTTAGAAACAACGTGATTCGTGTGACTAGGGCTGTAAATGAATTGAACCGAACCGGACAACCGGTTCTTGTTCATGTTTGTATGTAGGTGTGCAAACGATTAAGCCGCTTGTGAGCTAGCTTTTTTGAGCTCGAGCCGAACCTAAGCCTCAAATAAAGCTCGCTTTGTTATAGTGCCTTGACCAGTCTTGTGTAATATTAAGTTTCACCTCTTCTGCACTTGTGTATTAATTTCACACTGCATAGCCTAGCATGAGCGGAGGTTGAGCTCGTTTAATCTACTGCACGAGCTGAAGCTGAGCTTAGGCTTGTTTAAGGTTTTTTTTCCCCTTAAAATAGATAAAAGTAATTTAAAACGTATATAAGTTAATTAATAAGTAACAAATGAGTCGAGACTTGAGAGTTGAGACTGAGCTTGAAAAAACTACTTCAAGCTCAAGCTTTGGAAAAAGAGCTCAAAACGAACCGAACTCGAGCCTAGTCAAGCTCGGGTTCAACTCGGCTCATTTACACCCCTATATATGTTTGCTAAGCTTTTATTGGACAAGCGAACTATTCACAGGCACCTACCCGAGCGGAATTTCTTGTTTGTGTTCGTCCATTAAGGAAATGAACTTATTCGTGAACGGTTCACGAACACAAATGAACACAAACAATGTTTTTTTTATTTGGTTAACCGAGAATGGCTAGTGTCAGCAGTTTGGTTTGTCTACCAATTTGTGTCAGTGTTTTTAACATTTATATTCATATGTTAGTTTACATATAAACTATTCACATAATACTCATGTATATTTTTGTTTTCTAGCTAATGATTTTTCTTAAATCTCTTATGATAAAATTAGAAAATGCATTAAAGATAATAAAACCTTTGATGAACAAACATTAACGGACATAAACGGACACATTATCTAACGCTCATGCACATAATTGAACGATCATGGCCTCTGTTAGTGTTCGTTCATTTAGTTAATCGAACGAAATTCTTTGTTCATGTTCGTTCAAGGGGGTGTTTGGGATTTCTTATTTTACCCTACTATGTCTTAACTTTTCCGAAAAGTTATAAGGTGTTTGGATAAGTTAAAAGCTGTGAGGGGAATAAATCATAAGTTACACTTTTGTAACTTATGACTTATGGCAATAAGTTATAAGGAGGCTGAAATAAGGAACCCCAAACACCCCCTAAATGAATAAACATAAACGTACTTCCAGCCGAACAGTTCAGTAACAGTTTTCCGAACATTCAATTCGTTTACAGCCCTACAAGTGACTATTACATTTATGGTGAATTTGACTACATATTGATAGAATGGATGCTTTGTTTTTATTTATGGTGGTGTGAATATGTTAATCTGGTGATAACCTAATATTTGGATTGAAGGTGTGTGCTTCGTGGATGTGTACCAAAGAAACTGCTTGTATATGCATCTAAATATTCTCATGAATTTGAGGAGAGCCTTGGTTTTGGATGGTCATACAACTCAGAACCGACGCATGATTGGAGCACTTTAATGGCTAATAAGAATGCTGAGCTACAACGTCTGACTGGAATCTACAAAAACATTTTGAATAATGCAGGTGTCAAATTGATAGAAGGACGAGGAAAGGTTATGTTTCCTTTTTTCCTTTTTTGCATTAATTGTCTTTTTTGTTTTAGTGACTATGTTTTGAAGAACGTTGAAATTGGACAACAATGGCCTCAGCGGTTGTAAATTGTAAAAGCTTGAGCTTCATATTTTCAGAGTTTTGTAAAAATGGTGAATGAAAAGATCACCTGTTGACTGTTAATGGGATTGATTTTGAGACAAAAATCTTAGGTTTGTACTTCAAAAAATACCAACCTGCTTAAATGTTTGTGTCATTTTAGTCGCTGCACCTTTTTCTTTTCTATTCTTTTATTGTTTTTTTTTTGCATTTGGGGCATTGACAGATGTCTTTATGTACCATTTGGGTCATATTGTAACCAGTAATTTAATTTTTCTATATGAAAATTTACATTGTGTATAAATTTAACATTTTTTTATAAAAATATATCTTTTTTGACCGGTTACAAAATGATCTGAACAGCTTACAATCCCATCTTTTGAATGCCTTAAATGTAAAAAAGTACGACGACAAAAACGACACAAATATGAAAGCATCTTGTTTGTTTTAATGTAAGAAACCTGAATTTTCTTAATTTTTTACTTTAATTTCTCTGTGTCATTTAAACAAAGTTACATTTTTGTAAAATGAGTACTGATTATGTTGTGCAACAAAAACCACATTCACTATATTATTGTTTAATTCACAAAAGAATGTAGATAAAAATCAATATATTCTAAAACTTCATTTTGTTTGAAGAGACAGTTATTTAACGTTTATTTTTTATAATTTTGAAAGCAGATTGTGGACCCACACACAGTGGATGTTGATGGGAAACTCTACACTGCAAGAAACATTTTAGTTTCGGTTGGTGGACGCCCATTCATTCCAGATATTCCTGGAAAAGAATACGTGATAGATTCGGATGCTGCCCTTGATTTGCCATCAAAACCTACAAAAATTGCCATCGTTGGTGGTGGTTATATTGCGCTTGAGTTTGCTGGTATTTTTAACGGTTTGCAAAGTGATGTACATGTATTTATTCGTCAAAAGCAGGTTTTACGTGGGTTTGATGAAGAGGTGAGAAATTTCAAACAAGACTTATATGGTATATAAGAGAGAGTCGATTTTTCAAACTTACATATTTGGTTTTTCATTACAAACAAACCAATATTCTTGCATAAATGCAAATGAAAGTTGGCCTCTCAATAATATAATTATCATGTAGTTTATGAGAGCTATTGTGTTTAAAAAACTGACCTTTTGACCTAAACAGATTAGAGACTTTGTAGCAGAACAGATGTCATTAAAAGGGATTGAGTTCCACACGGAGGAATCGCCGCAAGCAGTTATCAAATCTGCAGATGGGTCCTTATCCTTAAAAACTAATAAAGGAACAATTGACGGCTTCTCACATGTCATGTTTGCCACAGGACGCAAGCCCAACACAAAGGTACTTCTTTTTTCAAGTAAAATATGAAACAAATAACCGTTGTATTGCTTGTTGCATCTTGAAACTACGTTTTTTTGTAATTTTGTCTTCGTTTAATATTGCAGAATTTGGGATTGGAGACTGTTGGTGTGAAACTGGACAAAAATGGAGCAATACTGGTATGTTTATTTTTTTGACCTTTTGTGGTCTGTATAAATATAATTATGTCTGTGAGTAATTTTTCATATTATTTCTTAACTCATATCTTTGATGACGGATAGGTTGATGAATATTCGCGTTCATCGATTCCACATATTTGGGCAGTTGGAGATGTCACTGATCGAATGAATCTGACTCCTGTTGCTTTGATGGAAGGCGGCGCATTAGCCAAAACCCTTTTTGCAAATGAACCCACAAAACCCGATTTTAGGTAATTTTTTACTTTTAACTTGACCGATCGTATAGAATATGTGCCTCGTGGCTGACTATTTTATTGTTTTGCAGCGCTATACCTTCGGCAGTATTCTCTCAACCACCAATCGGTCAAGTCGGTCTTAATGAGCAACAGGTGACACTCATTATATTTGACTTATTTGACCTGTTAAGAGATAAAACACAACCAGAACGACGGCCCATTTTTAGTTAACGGTCGAATTTTACCTGACTTTAATATTTTGTTAGCAAATACATAACTCATACGTAAATTGCAGGCAATAGAAGAATATGGTGACATCGATGTTTATACAGCAAACTTTAGGCCTTTAAAAGCTACTTTATCGGGCCTTCCAGATAGAGTTTTCATGAAACTTGTAGTGTCTGCAAAAACGAACCAAGTGGTTGGGTTACACATGTGTGGTGAAGATTCTGCAGAAATTGTTCAGGTTGGTTACAATTTACGTCTTCTGTTTGCGTTATTGTTTAATTTTATTTATGGCCACATTTATGATACAATTTTTTTAGGGATTTGCTGTTGCTATTAAAGCTGGGTTGACCAAGGCGCAGTTTGACTCAACTGTCGGTGTTCATCCTACATCAGCAGAGGAATTTGTCACCATGAGGACACCTACAAGGAAAATTAGAAATTCTTCATCTGGGGTATGATATATATCGATGCTTTCTGACTTTTAAGAAAATATAGATTAAATGACCTAAGAGGGCATTTTGTTGCTCAAAGCATTGTATTATTACTGAGATAATATAGTTTTTAAAATCATACTTGACACGCTAACGGCTAACCGTTTCATTTATAAAGTAATTTGGTCAGAAAGTGTTTTCCACCAAGCCCTTTTCACCAGACAGTTACCTGATTTTATCTGAACCCGCCTCTGTTAGGGGAAAGCAATAACCGAATAGTTAACTAAAACCTAACTGAAAACCGACGAAACTGAACCGAAATAACCGAATTAACCGAACCGCACCGACCGAACTCTTCGTTTTTTTTCATATTTTCAAGCCCTTTTTCCTCTATTTCATGTATTATATGTATTAATAGTATAATACTATCATTTTCATGTATTTATATCTCTATTTCATGTACTAATATCTCGGTTTCATATATTTATACCTTCATTTCATGTATTTTCAAGCAAAATTTTAGCTCAAGTTTGATATTGGTTATTAACCGAAGTACCGAACCGAACCGAACCGTGCACACCCCTAGCCTCTATCGTGACAAATTTATATTTATTGTGCCTTATTGAAAATGAAAAAATTTTCAGGGTAAGACAGATTCTGAGGCTAAAGCAGCTGCAGGAGTTTAACAAGAGACGAGCCAGCTAATTGCATTGCAATGCGCCAATGCTTATAAGGTAATAAACAGTTTACATTTTAACCAAAACCTGTTTCGAGCCGTTACCCTGTTGGCAGGGGCGGACCCACATACATTCGATCGGGGTCCCGGGACACCAATGTTTTTTGAAAATTACATCGAGACGGTATATTAAATTTTGTATGGACCCCATAAAAATTAATACTTGGAACCTATACTATTAAAACTGAACTGGTCTAGTGGAAAATCCCTTACTTTTTCTTTGAGAGGTTGCAAGTTCAAGCCTCACCATACTATGTTTTTGTTCTTTTTTTATATATCCTAGTCAATATTAGTTATTTAGTTAGGATATTTGTGTTTTTCTTTTCTTATATCACCCTACAACATATATAATGGCAACATGAGTTTTGCATATTATTTTATTATTTATCTTGTGTATGTATATATTATAATTAATCATTTATTGTGTTAAAGTTATTTTTTCAGGTTTTGGTCATGTATGTAAGACTATATATATAACTTTCTTTTATGTTTTTCGAGTATGAATAAAAATAAGTTAAAAGTCAAATCTAGATCCTTTCTACTTACTCGTTTCTGATGACACCATATTTTCGTGTTTTATTATGTTCCTCGCCTCGACCCGACCCGAATAACAAACGACCCGAAAATTTTGTAAACCGAAAAAATTGGGACCCCGGTGACAAAAAATCCTAGGTCCGCCACTGCCTGTTAGGCTCATCTTGCCACCTCTAATTTAAATTGTCATTGTGTTCTTGAATGTATACAATTCATATGCTTACAGCTTACATCGTCATTTCCATGATTAAATTCGCAATAGGTAATTGGTTAAGCACAAACTCCTACAGGTGAGAGCCTTATATGTGAGCTGAGATGTTTTTGTTGACATGAAGAGGCATGGTCATATTCCAAGATCTACTGATGAAGGTCAACTATATTTCACGATGTTATTACTTTTAGTGACTCGTTTTGGACTCATTTATTGGTTGAAACTAGTACATACCCATGTATTTATTATGATTCGTGATTAAAGCTATAGCTGATGCGTGTTATGTTCATGGACTAATTTTGTGGTTAGGTTGCTGATAGGTTTTCGCCGTTTTTTATTTCAACCCGAAAAATCATCTTATATACAATCTTCATCAGTTTATTATAAACTCATTAGGCTTCCCACCGGAGCTTGGTGGAAATAATGATAGAAGGCGGAAAGTCAATTTACTTTATTTGTACCCGAGTCAATTTAAAAGCAACTGATTTGGAGCCAAACCCGTTAATTAGTGGTTCGGTTGGGTTGTTTTTTAGTTTTGTTTAACTTCTTTTGTTTGGTTTACTTGTCTCTTGAAAGTAGTCTTTTATTTGGTTTTTAATTAAATCGGCCTTAAAAAAAACCATTGTCTATTCAAACACCCTTTTTGCTATTTGTATACCCTTTTTACATATGATTTCTCTTTTACACACACCCTTTCTAAAACCTTGGTGGGTATATGAATAGCATCTCCCTAAAAAGAAGCTGAGTTGGAGCTAATTTTTATTTTAACATCACTACTACAAATCTCCTGTCACAAATGTATACTTTTGTATGTACACTTTTACACGCTCCAAGGGCAAGACATGTATTATGACAAACAAAGAAAAGGAACATCACATCACGTCACGTGTTTCTTATAAGCTAATAAAGTGCTAGGTCATTGGACACAACACAATACTATTGTCACAACATCTACGAAAATAAAAAACGTAAGAACAAAATAGATCATTTGACACCAAACCAGTTCATTTATAATTGAATCGATTAAATAATTTATTTCGAGCCGGTTATAACATCACTACAAATCTCCAATCACAAGAGTTAAATAATTACATTTTAATTTATTTTAGGTTAAGAGATAATTTAGGGTAAACGTGTTATTAGTTTTTTATTTTGAATGACAAACGGATCCTTCAAATAAGCTACGGGTTAAATTTACCACATTGGGATGCATTAGCCTTCTAATCCTGGGAAATCCTCACCTAAGGACAATTTGTGAACACTCAACCGAAGACACGCCAACACTGTAAGGTAAAACCTGCTTAGATCAATGATCGAACCAACGATCGTCGCGTATTCACCTAGTCTTCCATCATCACCCGCTTCCGTCGAAACTAAATGATAGGGGCATGAATTGAACCTGAGTATTACATCAAATGAAACACGAAGTCTATTTTTTACTACTCCACCAACAACTGATTGACATATATATATATATATATATAGAATCAGGATCATGAGAGAACCTTTTTGAAATTGAGAATTATGAGAACCATTTTCGATCACAAAAAACCTAAAAATAAAAAAAATCATAAAATAAAAAAAAACACAAAAATCAAAAAAGTAAAAAAAAACCAAAGTTCTTATCTTATCATCCCGGTTTCATAAAACAAAAAAAAACAAACTCGATTTAGCTAAATTATACAAACATATATATAATATATATATATATATATATATATGTACATTTACATGTTTTTTTTGTACACATGTGTATAATTTAATATACATGATACTGTACATATGTGTATATTACGTAACTAAAAATCAAATAGAATCATATATGTGTATAATACGACGTTTTTTTTATTTTGTTAATGAACCCGGAATGAAATATAAGAACTTTGGTTTTTTTATTTTTTAAAAATTTTTATTATTTTTTGTTTTATATTTTTTTAAAGGTGTTTTAGAGGTTCAAAATGGTTATCAAAGTTCTCAATTTGTAAAGGGTTCTCTTAGAATGCTTACCATGTATATATATATATATATATATATATATATATATATATATTAAGAGAAGTTTGATGACCTTGAAAGATGATTGGTCCGTTCGGTGATGTGTCATTTGACCAAGTATTATATATATATATTTTTTAAGTTTGATAATTATATTTATAACAGTTTGATGTTAATAAATTAAGATAAGTTGTTTTACTTTAATTCCGATACTGTAATGAAAGTGACGAAAAACCGATCTAATTCACGTAGAATCGTCGCGTTTTGTTTTAGTTTCGATACTGTAACGACTAACGAACATAATACCGACTGAATGTCGATATTGTATATTTTTTAGTTTCGGTTTCGCAACGAACGCGACGGAAAACCGGCCGAATTTGCGCATACTCACCGTCTAAATGCTCGGGTTTTACCGACCAGCGCCACCCCATTAGTACACTGCCCACCTCAATTTTATAACCTTTTTTATTTTATGTCTGGTACAATAACACATGCAACTAAAACCGACCGCTCAATACTTGAGTTTTACCAATGTCCGAGTTTCACCGACATGCTCCGCCGGGTAAAACACTAGTTAAATACATATAAATATATAGATTTTTATAGCTACACTTTTAGACGCTCCAAGGGCAAAACAGGAATTACGACAAACTGAAAAAAAGGAAAAAAAAAAAAAACATCACACCACATCACATCACATCACATCACATCACATCACGTGCTTTAAGTTTTAACAAGTCTACACTCCAACACTCCACTGGAAACCCAAATCACGCTCCTCCAAATTTTTAAACCCAAGGCGCCAACACTTTCACCATCTCCCGCGCCACCACCCTTCATAATATTATTATTATTATTATTATTATTATTCACTCTCACCCATCACACACACATTATTATTCTCTCTCTCTATAATCCAAAACCCTAACCCAAACAATAACAATGCACTACCACCACCTACCTCACCCAGTCCCACCAACCACCACCACCTTCCCAGACTCCATGTTCTCCAAAAAAGGCAAACGCCGCGGCAACTACAACTGCGGCCGTTGCGGCCAACCCAAAAAAGGCCACGTCTGTCACCTACCGTTAACCGATTCCGTTTCACCTTCCGTTACTACCGTTATAACGCCGTTATCTGAACCGATTCAGGTTAAACAGCGTAACCACCAGCCAGGCTCTAATTTACGCCGCGCGTTATCCTTCGATGACATCGATGTAACCGAGGGTACGGAATCTGACGATGACGTGGCGGATGACGTGGAGGTGGATTTTGGATCTGGTAAGTTGCCGGTGAGTTGTGTGTGGGAGGTGATGAGGAGGCTGCCGCCGGTGGATTTGTTATCGGCGGCGAAGGTGTGTACGGGATGGAGAGATGTGAGTAAGATGGTTTGGAAGGCGGCTGAGGAGGTTAGGGTTAGGGTTCCGAAGGGGAGTCGGGTCGGGTTTGTTGGATCGGTGTTGCAGAAGTGTGTGAAGCTTGGTAGACTGAAACTTATTATGGAGAGGTTTGGATTGTTTCAGATTTACAGATCTAGGGTTTTGACTTTTATTTTGACTTACATTGACCGGTCAACGATGATTTTAAAGTAAAATGATAATTGATTAATTAATTAATTATAAGAGTGAACAATTGGTACTAGAGGTTGGAAAATAAACTGGTTAGCTGAACTGGTTTGAAACCGATTATGTAGAAACTGGTTTGGAACCGATTGATAACGTATGTTCAGTACTGTTTTGTAATTTTCTCTACTGAAACTGGTTAATTAAACTAAAACTGGCTAAAACTGATCAGAAACCGATCGTAAACCAGTCAAGTAATTGGGTACAACTTGAACCGAAACTGATGATAAACTGGTTTTGACTTTTGTTGACTAAAGCGAACCAGTTTAGAGGTTTAAAACTGGTTTGTGCATCTCTGTTGGCATTAAATGGAGAATTTGTACTAATTATTTTGTTAAATGGTGTGTTTTGTTTGCAGTGATATGGATTCAACTATGCTGGCCTGCATTGCTTTTGCTTGCCCCAATCTTGAATCTATGGAGATTGTTATGGTTGAAGGCTCAGTCAATCGGATTACAGGGTATCTTTACTAACTTATACATGATCTTATGTTTGTTATAGTGAACAAATGCTTGATTGCTTGAATGTTGATTATGTGATATGAATTTGGATAGAAATCTATCTGCATTGCATTTTGGTTTCTGGATATATATGGTGTTACCTTTAATATGCTGAAATAATGCTTGAATGTTGATGATTTGATATGAATTTCGATTGAAATTTATCTGCATTGCAATCTAGTTTTGGAACTCTTAAGCACTTCATTTAACTTATGTCTTTGCCAGACCAATGTACATGGTTTTTAAATATATATTAGGCAATTTATTTTAATATCGATTTAACACAATGTATTCTAAACTTTTAGTTTGTGTGGCTTAATTATTTAAATGAGCTTGCTGTGATGGAGTTGAGCTGCAATTTAAAATGCATGGTCACATTGTTAAAAGATTTAATCTTTTCTGGCTCATAATAAACATTAGTTGTTCTAACTAGATTTTATTTGTTAGCCCTCACAATCCTAATAATTATTTATAGTTTGTAATTGATAGGCAGCAAATAAATCTGTCTGCAGTTAATGTGATTTTGTAAATACGTATGATTTTAGGGCTGAATTTGGTACATAATTTCATCTTCAGTTGATGAATACAACATTTTAGCTTGCCATAAGTTAATTGATGGAAACTATTATCTGCCTCTAAATTTGAATTTGCCTTTACAGGGATGAATTGGGACGTTTTGTTGCTGACAAACGTTGTCTCACAACTCTTAAAATGGATGGGTGTGCTAGCCTTGGATCTTTTGTTCTCTGCTCCAACACACTCTCCACTCTCTGGCTTTCAGATCTTCATTCACTTTCAAAGATGGTACACATCCTTAAAGTTTTTATTATGTTCCCTGATGGCTATTCAATTACCTTGTAATCATGTTTGGTGCTTATGCTTACACTCATTTTATCTTGATTAGGTTTTCAATGTCCCTAATTTGAATGAGATATCCCTTGATTTTACCCGTCAAGAGAATGATAGCACTGATCTTACTTCAATGATGGATGGTCTTGGAAGAACCTGCCCCAAGTTACAAAACATTCACATTGCTTCTCTTCAACTTTCTCATTCTGTTGTGCTTTCTCTCACTGCTGCAAATTTAAGGTATCCCAAGTGGCACTTTTGTTGTATATGTGTCTGAAATAGAGATGTAAATGAGCTGAGCCTGAGCTCAACTAAGCTCAAGCTTGGCTCATGATTAGTTTTTCAAGCTTGAGCTTGGTCTGGGCATGTTCACTATTATTTAATTAATCTAATACATTTTTAGAAATTTTTTATATATTTTTTAATTATAATTTTTATATGTAACATAATGTATATTGATTAATTATTTTTATCGCAATGTGTAGGCTTGCGAGCCAGCTTGAGCTTGTTTGTTATACACGCTTTTTTGAGGCTCGAGCCTGTTTGATGTTGGCTTGGCTTGATTAGAGCTTTTAACAAGTTGATCTTGAGTGGCTCACGAGCTGGCTTGACTCGTTTATGCTCTTAGACGAGTAGAATGGAATAATCATTGCGAACCATTAAACTGGCAAACTTTTTTTCTATGTTTATTAATTTTTTTTATATTTTTTACACATATTGATAGAAAGACAAAAATCAAATTTTTAGCATACATATAATGCAAATTTCTAATTAGTTGGAGAATTTATGGTATGATACGTATTATTTTTGTTTTTTAGAACGTTTTTTAGGCACCTGTGTTTCAATATATCTTAAATATTATTTACACACACCCCATTTCAAAATTGGGGTTTATTTTGAGCGCCCCAAAATGAGTTGTGCAGCTGACCAGATTAGCTGCTGCTGGCTTGGGCTTGGCTTGCTTATAAACATGCTTTTTTTTGAGTGAGCTGCGAGTTTTTTTAACAGCTCTACTTACATTACATCTGTAACAAAAGAGTTTTATGGAATGCTTGAATGTTTTTCATAAACACATGCCCTATTGATTGCATTGTAGGGGCTTGCGCATGCTATCACTCGTACTTGGATCAGAAATAACAGATGCATCAGTTGCAGCAATTTCCAAATGCTACTCAAATCTAGAACTACTCGATCTCAGCGGGTAAGCTGTATATATTTGCATATATCATGAGCAATTTCTTATTTTATGATCATACATTCATTAAATGTGTTTTCATGAATTGCAGGTCTAGCATAAGTGACAGTGGTCTTGGGATTATATGCAATGTATTCCCCGAGACTCTTACAAGACTCCTTGTTGCCCTATGTCCCAACATTACATCAAGTAATTTTTTAAATCCATAATTTTAAACCTACTGTATGATAAGTGTATTTTTTTAAGTTGATGACACTTAACATTTGCTTTTGTTATCAATCAATCATCAGGTGGCATCCAGTTTGCAACCGCACAATTACCTCTATTGGAACTCATTGACTGTGGGATGACAATATGTGATTCGGACACACAATACGAGAAAAATAATTCAGAAGTAGAAATATCACCAAATAGCAAATTACATCTTATGCAACAGAAGTTGTTTATTAAACATGCCCGGTTGAAAAAGCTAAGCCTTTGGGGCTGCTCCGGCCTTGATGTAAGATCTGAAGCTTTTATTATTATTATTATTATTTTACATATTAATTATTCTGATTATTTGATTTTTGCAGTCCTTGTATTTAAGCTGCCCAAATCTAAATGATCTGAATCTGAACTTGTGCAAAAATTTAGTTCCAGGTACATTTTCAGACATCCTGACCAACATGATACTAGTATAATTATATAGGTGGATAATCTGAGTTTAATTTTCATCGCTTAATTTCAGAAAAATTAGTTCTTCAGTGCTCGAAGCTGGAACACGTGCATGCTGTTGGTTGTGAAGATGTGTTAATCCAAGCAGTTCAAACTCAGGTAAACTAATCTCTATGTGATTCATTTTTAGCTTTCAAATTATATTTTGTCATCATCATCGTATTTAGTAAATCCTACCAATAGTAAAGCTATGGTAGGGTTTGAGGACGGTAAGATGTAGACAACCTTACCTCAACCCTGTAGGAATAGAGAGGCTGCTTTTGGTGAGACCCCCGGCTCGATAGTAGCGCTGATTAGTGCATGCCTTCTTGTCTTTCGGCTATCAATGCCACCACATGATGTCTGATTCACTTTCCGCCACTTTTAATGTTATTTTCACGAAATTAGTAAAATAATGTCAAAATTAGTGCAATTTCACTTTTGTTCTCTGAGAGCGCACACATATATACATTATATGAGCACACTTTAAACAGAAATTGTATCAATATATACTTTTATGTATTACATCAATTTTTTATATTATTTTGAGTTAAAATTAATGTGAATTTGGTGTCAGGTTTCCGATGATTCTGCTTCTTCAGAGAGTCATTATTCTCGTAAAAGGATGGCTGACGGTTCAAAGAGAGTCGGAATTCCATTTTTGTTCAGTCAACCGGTAATCTACAAAACAAAACCAATAATTAAATAATCAGTCTTAACCTTCATATATTTTATATAAACCTAAATGTTTTATTTGTTTGTGGTGTAGATGCCTGATTATGACAAAACCAGTTGGAAGATTCGAAAGCGAAGGTGCACGGTGGTGGTTGAATAAGGAGATGTAGATTGTTTGCTGTAAAACCTGAACTATGCAGTAGATTAACATTCCTGGGTGGATAAATGTATGTTATATACTTCCATCATTTCTCCAAATCAACTGTTGTGATGCTGGCTGTTTGCAAGCTAAAAAACCTTTGTTTACTTCACAATTACAATAAAAATATAGTATGTTGTTGGATGGTTTATAACTTTAGGCAAGTTTGAAATTGCCCATAATAATGTAACTTTTGTATCTTTTTCTTAATTTTGCTTATATTTTATATGCTTTTAAAACTCTGGTTTTTTTAATGGTATGAATCAGACTTTCACAAATCGGGTATTTTATAAATTTGGAACCGGTACTGGGTATGGTTAACAAAACTTAAATCGGATTCGGGTAGGAAACAATTCTGGGTATAGTCGAGTATTTGACATGGTTTTGACTGGTTCCTTCGGTTTTTTCGGGTTTGACCGGGTATTTTTGGTTCTGGTTTCGGGCCGGTTCTAGTTTTGGGTATGGCTCCGGGGAGATATCCTATACATGGTCCTACCCGCAGGTAGGAAACCGGTTTCGGGTCGGGTCCAGACCCCCAACTTTTTTGTGCACCTCTATTATGAATATTCTAAAAACTAGGGCTATAAGCAAACTTATCAAACACGAACAAGGCTTTTTTCATGTTTGTTAATCAAGAAAATAACGTGTTCACAAATGGTTTGTGAATGTTTACTGAACGAGATTTTATATTTGTGTGTGTTCATTAAAAAAAATGAAAGTATTTATGGACACAAACAAACACATTTATAATTGGTGGAGCCTATATAGTGAGATTAATGTATTCATCAATGTGAATGATTGAGGAAGGAAGTGTGAACAATCTATATATATATTAAAACAATTGAGTTTTATTGAACAAACTCTATTGTTTCCATATATAACAATCACTTTTAGGATTTTCTTAAAAATTAAATAATTCAAAAATTAATTAAATTAATCAATAACCCACAATTAGTTCACATACTAAGATATTTAAATAATCTATAAACTAATTTTTAGCTAAAACCGACAATTTTAATATTCAAATTTAAATTTCAAACTTAAACCGAAGCTAACACAATGAATGTTCAATTTTAATATTCAAATTTAGATCAAAACTAACAACATAATTAATTCATATCCTTACTAAATGAATTTACTTTAAATCTAAATCATCTAAAAATAAAAACCGTGTAATAACTATTGTCAAACCCTCAAGTATTAGATGTCCAATTTTTAAAATTTCAAATTTCCACTACTTATTTGACCTCATCTTATACTTCGTCATTTCTATAAATTTGGTATTCAATATTCCTTTGTTTATATCATCCTTTTCACTCTTCTGAAGCTGTTATAACTTATAACTACGACTTTGTATTAAAATTTCTATCGTTTGTTATTGTTTGTAAGTGAAATTCACATATTAATTTAATTATGTTGTCCTTATTTGGTCTTTTGGTTGTTATGCAAGCATGTTAGCTTGGGAATTAGATGTATGCAAACTGGTTAGGTAAATGATTCATTTTAAAATTTCCGTATTGTCAGTTCTACTTAAATATATTTCTTTTGTTCTTATTGTTGGTGTACCTTGAATGAAACTTAATTATTTGAATTGTTGGTATCATTTGCACTTCATCTTATATGTTGCACACGTCTTGCTGCTACTTAAGTAGGTCAGATCATAAAGTTTGACGACCATTCAAAGACTAGCTCGAGCCATGGTATGACCTGGCCACCAAATGTGTGTCCTGATTGATGTAAGATTTCTTGAAATTCATATTTACAGTTTTATTTTTATATGTTGAGAGTTCCCTCTATACATATTTATAGTATAAGGACCATTTGGAGACAAACTCTAACCATGGTAGGACTATGTCACCAAAGTTCCACCTGCTCCTTCCAAGATTCAATAGACATGTTAAAGGTTTTGTGATATGCGAAAATATTGTTGATTTATTTCCTTAACGAAATTATTATGATAATTATTTCGATTACATCCATTGATAATTCTTAGTAATTTTTTTTAATAGTTTAGTGTATCTAACATTAATTTATTTTTAGTAATTTCAATTTATGGTCGTCCAACTTGGTAGATTGGCTAATTGCATGGAAAAAGTATTTGATAGAGATTAGGTTGATTATGTTTGTTTTGGTCATTACAAATGTATTTTAGTTGTTAATTTTCTATCATTTTTTATTTTATGTAGCTTAGACAATTCATGTAAATTAATTCATTTTTATATGAACGACAATATTTATTTTCTGTGTTAAAATTTTTGAATCTTATCTTGAAATTTTTAACAATTAGTTATTGAACTTCTAAAAAAATGAAACGTTTTTTTATAATAATATTTACAATTATTTATTTCTGTTTTAAAAATTCAAAGCTGACTACTATTGCAACAATCTTTTGTAGTTTTTAGTAGTATTCAACCTCAACAAACTTTCTATCTTTTATATTTGACCAAATTTTAATTAACATAAATGACAAATTTAATGTAGCTGGAAATTTTAAATAATTTACTTTTGATTATACTCGAAAGTTAATAAGTTTTGTATTAAAAACTCATTAATTTATTTAACTAATTTGATATGTGTTGTATTACTTATTTCAAATTTACATTAAAAAAATCATAGATATATACTATAATTACTTATTTATTTTAAAATATTCATCATCTTTAATTTTACTGATACATTCCAATCATTTATACATTAATTTATTTTTGTTTTTAAGAACCGAATTTGATCACTCTTTTTTAGTTTTAATATTTTTCGATCTCAATAAACTTTACATCTTTTATATCTGACCAATTTTTAATTAGGAAAATGTCAAGAATTACCGATTCGTATAAATTATTCCGGCCAAATTAAAAAAAAACTAATAAACTAAATAGAAAATAAAAAATTTCCATCTTTTATATTTGAACAATTTTTAATTAGGTGTAAATGTTAATATTAATGTATAAAATTGAAAAAAAAATTATCTAATGAATTTATTGTTAAATAAGGTAATGATGCTAAAGTGTTGACAATAATTTCGTGATAATTAAAATAATTAATAGGATATTGTTTAGTTATTGAATTTTCAAGAAAAATGGAAAGTTTTTTATAATAATATTTACATTTATTTATTTATTTTTTACAAAACCAAAATTGACGACTTTTGCAACAATCTTTTGTAGTTCTTAATAGTATTAAATGTCATCAAATTTTCCATCTTTTATATTTAACCAATTTTTAATTACGCATAAATGTCAAGATTAATGTATACAATTGAAAAAAGAATTATATAATGAAATTGATTTTAAATAAAGTAATGATGTTAAAGAGTTTGGAACACAATTTACTGCATATTGCAATCATTTTAATTAAATTTTAATTAGGGAATGACCTCTATGTAATAAAATTAAAATTAACCGGCTTAATTTTAATTATCTATATATTATTCTAATTATACTTAATTAGTGAAATTAGTAGAATAAACTGTTATTGCTTTGATTTAACTTAATATATCTAACTAAAAAGTCTTTGAATCGAAATATAAAAAAGTTTAATTACAAAATAATTTATAATAAAATATACCTTAATTTATTTATTAATGTTGAAATGAAACTCATAATACATTAAGACTTTAATTGTATATTTAATCAGGCTGCTATGGTTTATTTTGTTTTTTAGATTGTGAAGCAAAATGATTTTTTTTGGTGAAATGTCGAAGAAGTTGATGGTGGGCTAATATGATTATAACATATTCATGTCTTCGTTTGATATTTTAATTTAGGTGTATACTAAGTTTGTGTAAGTATTAACTTCTTATGTGCACAAGTTAAATGCTTAATATTTTGGTTACAAACTTAAGTTAACTATTTGTGTTGGTTTAAAATGTTAGTTATGAAATTTTATGGTTGTTTATATGTTTTCAACCCATGTCTAACATGGACTACTATTCTAGAAATACATTGGTGTGTTAGATAGTTTTACATAAATGAATTTCTAATCATTTATGTCGATTCAAGTTAGCCGATAGTCTACATATACAGTAGGATAAGTTGTGTTATTGTTGTTTCCTATGTATATTTTTTATTTCCATGTCTTTAATATCTTTATGAACACCAAATATAAATAACTTACAATTGTCACTAAAGTTAATAGTGCTTGGTTTCCAAGTTTTCTAATTTTTCTGTTTTATGTATTAAAATCATTCATTAAGTCAGCAAAATTGAAACATCATGCTCTATAAAATTCTGTTTTTATATTTATGTTGTTCATCGTTTTCATATGCTAACCATATTATTTTATATTATAGATTTGCTCAAAATTAAAGGAAACAAAATTTTTGGGGTCAATCAACGTCTTTCAATAAGAGGAGTTATTTAACGGTTAGTCATTTTAGTATTTTTTTAGTTACCCTTCAATTTTTTTTAAAAATGCATTTTTTTAAACGTGCAGCTTTAACGCCAAGAGAACTTCTTATTAGCATTTTGAACGGTAACGCTTTATTTTAAACGTGTTAATACACTATATATTAGTATAATTTTTTTGTTAACTAAAATATAGTAAATAAAAATTAATATGTTATTAACTAAAAATTAGACACTTGTAACAGAAAATTATAAACGATTTTTAATATATTTATTATTAACTACATTATACCTTTTTGATAAACAAAGTTTTACTAACATTGAATGTATGCTTACACTTTTCTTTTTTCTATTTTTTAGAAATGATACGAAACATAATTTTAAGTTATCCAATACTATTTTATTTTCTTAAAAACCAATTAAAATATGTGTTTTAATTAAGATGTGTATACGAATCAGTTTATGTTAATTAGAGGCGCAAATATATTTCTCCATTATTTTTTTACTTATATTTGGTTTACTCAATTTATATTGCTTCCATATTTAGCAACAAAATTCACAAATTTAGTTGTGGTCTATATAAAAAAAATCAGTTTTTTGGTTCTTTAGTAAGATCATACCAATTATTTTTTTATATTTTAATTTGAACTAAAACTTTCATAAACACATTATGCTAAATAAATTCAAAAAGACTGAAACTATTTTGACTCATAGATTGGTTCTAAAAGTCGGTGTGCCAATAATGTTACTAAGCAATATGGATCAGAATAATGGTTTGTGTAATGAAACTAAATTGCGAGTAATTAATTTGGGTTGGCGTTTTGTTGAAGTAAAAGTTATTTCAGGTACTAATACTAGTTATCACACTTATATAATTCGTTGTGGTCTAACACCTTCAGATAAGAACTTTCGTTTAAATTGAAGAGAAGGTAGTTTTTTCCAGCTGTAGTCTGTTTTGCAATGAACATTAACAAAAGTCAAGCTCAATCTCTAGCAAGAGTTGACATATATCTCAAAGAACTGATATTTACACATAGACAACTCTATGTAGATTTATCAAGAGCGAAGAGTGGTGCTAAAATTCTTATACTAAACAAGGAAGACAAAGTTACAAATAGAGAATAAATATGGTTTATAAGGATGTATTTTTTGTAGCTTATAAATTTTACATTTTTAACCTTTGATTATGTTTTCAAAGATTGTAATTTGAATGTTATTTGGGTTTATCTTTGTGTTTCACAATCATTTATTTTCGTACCAATATCATTTACAACTTTAAGTATGTTGCCGTCCCGAATAACATATAACAACTTATGTTGTCCTTTTAAATGGCATGTGTTTGTTTAAAAATATCAATATTTCCACCCGTGTCGTACACGGTTTAATAACCTAGTGTTAAAATATGATTTCTTATATTATGTTAGAGGTAATAAATTAGAAAAAATTAAATGTTTAAAATATATAAATGAATGTACAAAAAACTTTCATGAACATGAATGAATGTTCGTGAACACATTACCGAACGTTCACGAATGTAACTAAACGAGCGGAGGCTCGGTTAATGTTCGTTTGTTTAACTAATTGAACGAAATTTATATTCATGTTTGTTCATTTATTTAACGAACATACACGAACTTTTTGTCTAACGGTTCATGAAATATTCACTGAACGCTTGGTTCTTTAACAACCCTACTAAAAACGGAAAGTACTAGCAAGAAGCTAGAGGCAACCAAAGAAACGATTGCAAGAAACATAGAAGATAAATAAGTAAAATTACCCAAAGTTATACAATCTAAAATGACTTTCTTACTCATGTTTTCCACCTTAAGATATGATACCGTCTTTATATCTTTAACAATGTGTTGTAAACCGTTAACTTTGATCATTTATATGTGAAACTATTTCGTCTATCTATTTTTTCATATATTATCTACTTTGTTTTCACGAATTTATTTAATTTATTAAATACGTATATTAAACTTCTAATTACAGAAGTTAAAGCTTCATTTATAAATAACATCAAAACCCTAATTATTCAATGTGAACAATATCTGTCTTCGTTTGAATTAAAGTCATTCAAAATATACATTATTCATGAACCGACCATACCAAATGCATGTATGCCCCTTCATTAGCAATCACATGATCATGTCTCACAAATACTTAATAAACATACAATTATTATGCATTAATATGAGATAAGTTTGATGTACTTTTGAAGAGGTAGGTCCCCGCAAAGCCCAGTTGGACCCGCAAGACACACCTTGAAGAGGTACGTCTGCGCAAAGACTAACTGGTCCCGCATGACCCACCATGCTCAGAGAGATGAAGACCTTACACGCAGTAAGCCAGCTGTTCCCGCAGGAAAGCCTCCCTTGGTATAGTACCCTGCCTGTACCCACAGCTATGGGTACACGCCAAGAAGGAAGACTACCCGCACTAACGGTAAGGCTACGCGCATAAGGCACTAACTCTTATACTTCAGCAATGTCACCTGAAGAAGGAATGAGCAAGGCGGGAATATTCCCGCCCAAAAGAGCCAGTCCGTACGCTTCTGGAAGATCTTTTGTACTATACCTGCCAAGGTATGGACAAAATAGACAAGATCTGACCAAAGCAGCCCATGAACCAATCACAGGGTGACAGCTCACCGACAATAGTACGAGGAGGAGCACGCTCTAGTACAAAATGTCACTATCAGCCGCTGCCTACCCACCAACTCCCATCGTGGCACGTACATAGCCCGTAGTTGGTGGAAAAGGAATAGTATACAGCCGGCCATATCACTATCAGCCGCTGCCTACCCACCAACTCCCATCGTGGCACGTACATAGCCCGTAGTTGGTGGAAAAGGAATATTATACAGCTGGCCGTACTTGCTTGGAAACCTACCTTCGGCTATAAATACTCCAACACCTTGGAACGGTATCATCATCTTATCTTCTCTAGCTATTTCTCTCTATATACACTTATATTCAGAGCAATCTAGTCTGATTCTCACGCCGGAGGGTGGTCACAAGGAGGAACCCCCCCCCTTCTCAGTGACGAGCTCACGGTGTCTGTTTTGCAGGTCGAGAAGAATAACCATCTTTGCCGGACCTAACCCTCGTGGGAAACATCTACTTAACCCTAAGATTATCCGTAATCTGCCGGGGTCATTTAGTGTTTCTTCATTGGCGTCATCCGTGCATAAAGCTAGAACTAATTCTTTTTCTCAGTTTTTTCAAAACCTCTGGAAAGATGGTTAAAGTTACTCCGATTCCAAGGCCAACGAGTGACCAAGAAACTCCGGTAACCACAACCCCAGCTACTGGGGGGAACACCGGCGAGTACACAATTTTTACGAACACTACCCCTGTTACCCAAGCCGGGGCAAGTGCAGTAAACAATCCTCCCCTGGGATTCATTGATACCCAGTTGGAGAAACAACAGACGAGGCTTCCCCGCCAAACACTGGATCAAGTTAAAGCTTGGGCGGAAGCACGTCAGAAAGAATTCCAAGCTGAGTTGGATGAACGTTTACGTTCACTCCAACAGGCTAATGACGAATTCGGAAGCACTCGACAACAGCTCAACATGAGCAATGATTGCGAGTATTCGGATGATGAGTGGGAAGAATCTGACAGTGACGCAAACCCTCGTCATAAGGCGAAAGGAAAGCGAAAAGAAGTAGACTTCCGTTCGAAAAGAAATTTTGGAGAAACTTTCAAGCCAAAGAACGCAGGGGGAAACCCACTTGACTTCTCCAAAACTTTCAGACCGACTGTTGCAAATGCGGGAACGTCCAAGTTTGCAAGAGACATTGCGGAAGCAATTGCTCCAAAGAGTGCCAAACAGATGTCCAACATAGGCACTTACGATGGCGTGTCCGACCCAGACGATCACTTGAACAGATTCATAGCGGGGGCAACCGCTAGCAATTGGACAGAACCCACGTGGTGTTACATGTTCCGGATGACGCTCGTCGGAGCAGCCAGAGCATGGTTTGATCGTCTACCAGTCCACCACATCTATGATTGGGCAGACTTCCAGCACAAGTTCAGCCAGCACTTCAGTCAACAAAGAAAATATACTGAAGAGCAGTGGACGATCCTCAACTGCGTTAGAGAGGAAGAGGAATCTTTACTAGACTTCATCACTCGCTTCAACTCTGTAGGACCGGTGACGATCCGAGCAGGTTCGGGACGGAAGGTTTCAACCACAGATCAAAGATAAAAACAAACACTTTATTGATAAACGCGAACGGTTACATGCTTGTTTAAACAGAGAAATCACGATCTATGGCAGGGGGAGGTCGAGCATGGCCTCCCCCCTCATCCGGACAGCACCTGGGCTCCGGGCACGCAAAAACCTCGAAAACCTTACCTGTTCACGACTGAAAGCTGGTATTTATACCCGCTGCCATTCGGTCAGGACTCATTCGATCGAATGAGTCCTATTCGATCGAATGGCAGACTCATTCGATCGAATCAGAAACTGGTTCGATCGAATGAGTATCCATTTGAAAATGCTCTTTCAAATGGATCACTTTCGGCGTGAACCACTACCTAGGTGTACAGCATACAACATAAACATTCTAAACTATTCGCCAAGCGACGGCCACAAAATGTGCACCAACAAATTCCCCCTTGGACGTTGCTTGCGAATTGCTGTAGACACCTCTTGCAATCTTCAGTCAAATCTTCTGCTTTATCTTGATAATCACGTTGAAGAATACCATCATTGCAGCAAGATTCCCCCTTAGACTGAACTCTCGGTTAATGATGCAAAGTGTTCTCCATTGCTGACATCTTCAGACTAAATAATCTGTTTAAAACAACCAACTGTAGAAATTCCCCCTCAGACGTTGACGTGTATCCCAATATATAGACATGACAATACATGCACGCTTCCGCTGCGCGACTTACTATCGGCGAATCTTCACCCACACGGTTACTTCACCAACATGTATTGGACAAATGACAGAGGCTTCCAATCCACAGCTACTCCCCCTAAACAGATTAGTTTGTATGCAGATTCATCATCGGAGACAAAGACACATCATTAACTTCGTGATTGCGAATCACCAATTTTCAACAGAATTCCCTCCACAAAGCGGAATTCTCACATGCGGAAAATAAATATTTAACATGATTGGCCCATAAATAGTCAGATGCTCCTGACTACCCCACAATAACTCAAACTCAGATTCTCTCCACAAAGCAGAATCTTCAGAATGCGGACAATAAATTAAACTTGGTTGGCCCATAAATAGTCAGATGCTCCTGACTACCCCACAATAACATCATACCTCATCAGTAATCACTTTTCTCTGTTCTTCTATGTTCTTATAACAATCACCACTGTAGAAGCTCAATGAACAAAGGGGTTATCCATTAAACTTGTAGACGATAATTCCTTCAGGTAATTGTGCTTTGTTCATCTTCAAATTTGCCGCTTTAACCGTTAAACATTTAAACGCTCTGACTTTGCCGGCAAATATCAGTGAAAATTTCACTGTCACCAAACTTTTTCTGGAATGTGATCAACATGTATAGGATGTCCAGAAAAATCTTCATCACTGACCCGACAATTAACCGAAAATTTCCCGGAAATTTTGTCGAAAAAAAAATTTTATTTTCGCCAAACTTTTTCAGAAGACTTCCCGACTGATAAAAATGGCTTGGGCAAATTTTCGTGTAAGCAGGCGTTCCAGACTTTTTTTTTTTTTTTTTTTTTTTTTTTTTTTTTTTTTTTTTTTTTTTTTTTTGGTCTGGAACATGTTCGATCGAATGAGAACTGGTTCGGTCGAATGAACCACAGATTCGATCGGATGAAGCACATATTCGATCGGATGAAGAACTGGTTCGATCAGCTATTTGAATTTGACACTTTGAGCGGGAAAACCAGTTCGATCGAATACAAACTGATTCGATCGAATGAAGACATCTGGTTCGATCGAATGAACAGGCTGTCTGGGCGGGAAAACTTGCGTTTGAATTTGACACTTTTGAGCGGGAAGACTGATTCGATCGAATCAGTCAATCGAATAGGCCTATTCGATCGAATGGGGAACTCGTTCGATCGAATGTACTGATTCGACTCCTTCAACGCCAGCCCAGAAAACGCGAAGAACACGAAGAACACACCAACAGTTTAACGTCCAGAACGCAGAAAATCAAGAGCTCGGCTTGCTAGATCGGTTGTTAGACCTTTCTAGCGGTAACCGTGGCTCTGATACCAATTGTAGGACCGGTGACGATCCGAGCAGGTTCGGGACGGAAGGTTTCAACCACAGATCAAAGATAAAAACAAACACTTTATTGATAAACGCGAACGGTTACATGCTTGTTTAAACAGAGAAATCACGATCTATGGCAGGGGGAGGTCGAGCATGGCCTCCCCCCTCATCCGGACAGCACCTGGGCTCCGGGCACGCAAAAACCTCGAAAACCTTACCTGTTCACGACTGAAAGCTGGTATTTATACCCGCTGCCATTCGGTCAGGACTCATTCGATCGAATGAGTCCTATTCGATCGAATGGCAGACTCATTCGATCGAATCAGAAACTGGTTCGATCGAATGAGTATCCATTTGAAAATGCTCTTTCAAATGGATCACTTTCGGCGTGAACCACTACCTAGGTGTACAGCATACAACATAAACATTCTAAACTATTCGCCAAGCGACGGCCACAAAATGTGCACCAACAAACTCAAAGAAGCTGAGTCTGGGCACCATAAGCGAAGATCTTGTTCGCGCCGCTTTCATCCAGGGTGCCGAATACCCAGAGCTTATCCGCACTTTGACGGGTAAAGATGGCATGCCATCCACATGGGATGCCATCATGACGGCAGCTAAACGCTTTGCCGAGACGGAGAAGCAACTGGGTAGAAACCTCCCCCAGAGCACAAACCTCTACACGCAGAGGAAAAGAGAAAACAACGTCCGTACCGCCCGACAAAACAAAAAGCGGAAGCTTGGCATTTGGCAGTCAAGG
Source organism: Bidens hawaiensis (assembly GCF_021521415.1). Lineage (NCBI taxonomy): Eukaryota > Viridiplantae > Streptophyta > Magnoliopsida > Asterales > Asteraceae > Bidens > Bidens hawaiensis. The sequence continues at coordinate 56,871 of NW_027498031.1, forward strand.
ATAAACTTTGACACCTCATCCAGCCCCCGCCCTCTTTTAGGCGGAAGGGACAACACGCACTCGTCAAACCGGAATCCAAGATGGACGCCACTCACCAAAAGCGTCACCGAGATATTTGCCACCGAGAAATTCCCGTGGCCAAAGGCTCCAATAATCCGGCAGCGTCACAACGCTGATCAGAGCAAATCCTGTGACTTCCACGGGAAAAAAGGCCACACCACAGAGGAGTGTACGTCTTTGAAGGATATTGTCGAAACATTCGTCAAAGATAGAAAACTTACACACCTCGTGGCGTCAATCAAGAACGGAGGAAGAAATGACAATCGGTACAAGGGCAACGGACGAAAGCCCGTCGACATCAGCATCCACATGGTTCATGGCAACGTCAAAGGAAGAAAACGACGAACGACAGAGCCAAATGCGTGGAAGGAAGCTGAAGTGCGCTTCCCGCGTGTGCCAGGAGGGCCCAACAAAGAAGGCCCCATAGTGATCAAAAGCCAGCTGGGGCACTACATTACCTCCCGCACTCCTGCTGATAACGGCGCTTCGTCAACGGTCATGTATAGGCAGTTCTTCGACAAGCTAGACGACGAAGACAAAGAACGCCTAGAAATGGTCTACGCCTCAATGGAAGGGTTCGATGGCAGCACAAACACCCCCTTGGGTATCCTATCCTTCCCCGTCACTCTCACGGACGGGAAGTACTCCCGCACAGAAGACATGGACTTCGTCGTAATGAGGAAGCCACACCACACATACGACATCCTCTTCGGGAGAGATGGGATGACAAGATTTAATGTCGTGGTGTCTTCAGTCCACGGCATGATGGGGTGGCCAACAGTTGAAGGTGTCGCGATGATCACGGGCATTCCCCAGGTATGCATCGCATCTGTCTCATCTAAACCCAAACCAAAGATGACTAAACCTACCATTACCGAGCCAGAAGAATGGGCCTTCAATGGCAAATACCCTGACCAGGCCGTTACCATTGGCCCAACAATCACTAATCCCACACGCACCTTACTCAAACGCTTATTGCAAAAAAATGCTGACATCTTCGCGTGGACACCAACTGACATGACTGGTGTAGCCCGAAGTAAGGCAGAGCATAAGCTCAAATGTGACCCGGCTTTTACGCCGGTCATACAAAAGCGTCGCGTGATGGGTGCGGAGCAGGCTAACGCGTGTAGAACCCAAGTCAAGGAACTCCTTGACGCAGGTATTGTACGCGTTAGTAAATATCAAACATGGGTTGCAAATCCCGTCATGGTACCAAAATTTAACAAACAATGGCGCATGTGCATAGATTTCAAAGACCTAAACAAAGCATGCCCCAAAGATTGTTACCCGTTACCCAAAATTGACCTGAAGGTAGATTCGTTAGCACCGTTTCGCCTTAAATTCTTCCTTGATGCGTATAAGGGATACCATCAGATCCACATGGCCGTTGACGATCAGGACAAAACCGCATTTCGGACGCCCGATGGCAAGTTTTGTTATCAAATGATGCCATTCGGACTTAAGAACGCCGGGTCCACATACCAACGCCTGATGGACAAGGAGTTCCATGCCCAAATCGGGAGGAACTTGGAAGTTTACATGGATGACTTGGTCATCAAAAGCCTTGAGCCAGAAGCGATGTTGAAAGACATCGAAGAAACTTTCAACACGCTCTGACGGATAAACATGAAGCTCAACCTGAGCAAGTGTTCTTTTGGGATGAAAGAAGGGAAGTTCTTAGGAGTCATCGTTACCAAAGATGGCTTCAGAGAAAACCCTGAAAAGGTCGAAGCCATTATCAAAATGGAATCACCTACTACCATCAAACAAGCTCAGACACTGAATGGACGACTAGTCGCACTTAACCGCTTTTTGCAAACCATGCGGATAGGTCGTTTCCATTCGTGTCAACATTGAGAAATTGCTTAAAGAAAACGCACTTCCGCTGGACACCAGAAGCGGAAGCAGCTTTTCAAGAGATTCGGTCACGCTTGATCGAACTCCCAACACTCACAGCACCAGAAGTGGGGGAGGAATTAATTCTTTACCTCTCCGCCACAGACAGAGCAACCGGGGCAGTCCTACTAGTAGAACGAAAGGGTATCCAGATGCCCATCTACTATGTTAGCCGCGTCTTAACAGATGTTGAAACCCGGTACTCTACCCTGGAAAAATTAGTCTTAGCACTTGTACAGGCTTCACGCAGGCTAAGACGATATTTCTAAGGTCACCCAATCACCATTCTTACCAACTTCAAACTTGCAAACGTTCTAGGCAAACCCGAGTTGTCGGGACGCCTAGCCAAATGGGCAATTGAGTTGGGGGAATACGCGATAAAGTACAAGCCAAGACCAGCCATAAAAGGCCAGGTCTTGGCCGACTTTATTGCAGAAGTACCCGCTTCGCGGGAAAAAGAGTGCCAGGAAGAGGCTCAACCCTCTCCAGCACAGGACATCGATGATGTCTGGCAACTCTATACTGATGGAGCAGCCAACAACGAGGGTTCTGGCGCAGGGTTGAAACTAACTAACCCAGCAGGCCAAGAGTACACTTATGCTATTCGGCTGGATTTCCTAAGTACGAATAACTAAGCGGAGTACGAAGCATTCTTGGCCGGATTAAGAATTACGCGTAAGATGGGGGTGAAAAACTTGGAAGCCCACGTGGATTCCATGTTAGTAGCCAACCAGATAAACGGGACGTACACGGCCGTGAACGACACAATGGCCCTGTACCTCGCACAAGCGAAAACCCTTATGCGCGATTTTAACGATTGCAAAGTTATGCACATCAAGAGAAGCGAAAACAAATCTGCAGATGCGTTAAGCAAGCTTGCATCGTTAGCCTTCACCCACTTGGGAAAGGACATCCGCGTTGAACTTCTTGGAGCACCATCAGTCCCGCACAAGGAAATTTGTGTCATCCAAACCGGCACGGAAACATGGATGACACCAATCATGAAGTACCTTACAGCGGGCATATTACCAGAGTCGAAGACGCATGCAAGAAAGATACGCTGTAAATCACTAAACTATCAACTTGTTGATGGCATATTTTACAGGCGTAACTTTCTTGGCCAACTCCTCAGATGCGTGGACGACCAAGATGCTGACTACCTCCTAAGGGAAGTACACGAAGGCATCTGTGGAGTACACGCAGGTCCACGCGCAGTGGTAGCTAAGCTAAATAACGCGGGATACTTTTGGCCGGGGATGCATACAGACGCGCTGGCCTACATCAGAAAATGTAGATCCTGCCAGCTCTACGCACCCAACACGCATCGCCCGAAGAATGAACTTATTCCAGTCACTTCTTCATGGCCATTCCAGAAGTGGGCTATCGATGTGACAGGCCCATTTCCCACAGCAGCAGGGAACGTTTAGTTCCTAGTGGAGGTAACCTTCGCCTTGCCCTTCACGCCGGCAGCTTTCTTCTTCCTCACGAAGAAAGGCCCATCTGCGGATCCCTCATCAGAAGATGATAAATTAGAGGAACTCCAGCAGAGGTTTGAGCATGAAGAGGGCGAGGATTAAAAAATCCCTTACCTGGCTGCGTGGCGCTCAAAATCTCGTGGCCCTGCGGTAGACCTCCACAAATCTATCCGCCGTCTGCTCCAAGATGGGCAACTCGTTCTCGTCAAGATCGCGAGTACCCAGCCGGGCGGGACCACCAGTCTCCCGCGGATGCAGGAGTGATTGTAAGTCGTTTCCCTCTGAAATAAAAAGAAAAACAGTTAGAAGAAAAACCCTATATCAGCACATAAGACGGAGCATACCGTAAGGAGTAGAGTTCAAACCGTATTCGAGGATGATGGGTACTTGCGAAGTCTCAGAACCGGCATCCTTCCATACCCGGCTCATCCCAAGCATCACCATCCCAGACTCCGCAAAGCGGTAAACCGGAGTCTGGATCTGGGAGATCTTGGTGAACCATTCCGTCTCCTGGTAGTTGGAGGCGTGAAGGTTAGGGAGTGCCCTCCCATTCTTGAACGTCATCGCAATGAGGACGATGCGAGCGGAGATGTAGAAAAACTCCCGCTTCCAAGACCGAAGACTGCGCTCGGTAGCACAGATCTTCAAACCCTTGATCCGAGTGACCAAGGTATACCAGCCTTGGATGCACCTCAAGGAGTAGAAGGTCATCAGGAGGTCGACGCGGGGCTCGATGCCCAGAATGTGGCACACCCATTCAAAATGGCGAACCTTAGCGATCGCCATCGGGTGCACCTCCGTCAAGTGTACACCGTGTTTCTCCAAAACACGATATACGAACTTCGTTAATGGGAATCTGAGATTCCCATATATGAAGAATGAGGCATAAACCCCTATCTTGCCCTTGGGGGCATCATAAACCGTCTGGTGGGGCTCTGGAAACTCAGGCTCGTAGGTCTCGAGCATGAACTTCTTGACGATGTAGTGATACAAGTCGACAGAAAAGTACACTGGCACTCGCTAGCAGTACTCTTATCGTCCTTATCAGACGTAGACGTTGGGTTCTCGGGGTATACATCGGACTCCTCGACAGTAACCTCAGGATCATGAATAGAAGACATTTTTTAGGTATGAAAGAGAACGATTTCAGGAAAATGCTCGACGGAAAAGTTAGAGTATTCGCCGGAAATCGCTTAAAAGAAGAAGAGTGAAGTGAAGGTGTGAATTGAGATGCACCCTCTCCCCCCTTTATATACTCATCGCAATGAATGCGATGAATTTAATGCGGAGGAGAGAAAAAGCGCAGGTGCAATGAAACGGCGACACGTGGAAAAAGCAGGTTGGCAACAGTTGTCGAAAGGACGCGTGCCGTAAAAATCGCGCCCACGCGCCCGAAAACTTGCGCCCACGCGCCTGAAAAAGCGTCCGGAATGACCATATACTGTCACGTCGCCATAACTTACTGCACGTCCTAAAACCGTCAGAAGAAGCCGTCAGGAGACGCCAACGTCACTTCAACAGTTTGGACTGTTCTTATCCTTTCACCAACTCTTCGAATTTAAAAAGATTCAAAAATATGAGGGAATATACCCTTACCTTGGGAAGCAAAAAACCATAAGACAAGTGCGGGTACAGTGTAAAGGCCAAACCCTTCACATACTTAGCACTTGCAGGGAGTTGAAGCCAAGAAGGATCTTATGGACCATGCTTGCGGAAAGGGAAATAACACCTCCGCATGGCGGGAACGTTGAGAACTAGATTGAAACTTCAAGGTGGAATTGGTAGTTTAACATAACTGATCACTATGTCCAAAATTACCAAAACCTCGTGAAGAGTCTATACAAGTGAAATTCAACGCTCCCGACTTGCGAAGAGGTTAAACACCTACCCGCATCATAACCAAAGATCAGGCAGAAAAGTCGGAAATTTCTGCAAGTGACATTAGGAAAACCGCGGGAAGAATCCTCACGGAAAACCTTAAAAAACAAAAACCCCTTTAAAACCCCTTGCTTAAAGTCCAAAAGTTCACCTCATTTAACAATTCATGAGAACAATGGACTGGGGGGACTTGAAGAGGTAGGTCCCCGCAAAGCCCAGTTGGACCCGCAAGACACACCTTGAAGAGGTACGTCTGCGCAAAGACTAACTGGTCCCGCAGGACCCACCATGCTCAGAGAGATGAAGACCTTACACGCAGTAAGCCAGCTGTTCCCGCAGGAAAGCCTTCCTTGGTACAGTACCCTGCCTGTTCCCTCAGCTATGGGTACAAGCCAAGAAGGAAGGCTACCCGCACTAACGGTAAGGCTACGCGCATAAGGCACTAACTCTTATACTTCAGCAATGTCACCTGAAGAAGGAATGAGCAAGGCGGGAATATTCCCGCCTAAAAGAGCCAGTCCGTACGCTTCTCGAAGATCTTTTGTACTATACCTGCCAAGGTATGGACAAAATAGACAAGATCTGACCAAAGCAGCCCATGAACCAATCACAGGGTGACAGCTCACCGACAATAGTACGAGGAGGAGCACGCTCTAGTACAAAATGTCACTATCAGCCGCTGCCTACCCACCAACTCCCATTGTGGCACGTACATAGCCCGTAGTTGGTGGAAAAGGAATAGTATACAGCCGGCCATGTCACTATCAGCCGCTGCCTACCCACCAACTCCCATCGTGGCACATACATAGCCCGTAGTTGGTGGAAAAGGAATATTATACAGCTGGTCGTACCTGCTTGGAAACCTACCTTCGGCTATAAATACTCCAACACCTTGGAACGGTATCATCATCTTATCTTCTTTAGCTATTTCTCTCTATATACACTTATATTCAGAGCAATCTAGTCTGATTCTCACGCCGGAGGGTGGTCACAAGGAGGAACCCCCCTTCTCAGTGACGAGCTCACGGTGTCTGTTTTGCAGGTCGAGAAGAATAACCATCTTTGCCGGACCTAACCCTCGTGGGAAACATCTACTTAACCCTAAGATTATCCGTAATCTGCCGGGGTCATTTAGTGTTTCTTCAACTTTGTTATGTTATAGTTTTGCATCCTTAGTGACTTAGTGTGTGTGTGTGTTTTTCTTTTTATAAATATGAAAATCAATTGAGGAGTTTACTATTTTAGCATCCTTAGTGTTTTTTCTTCCAACTATAACAGTTATATTTATGGTTTATTTGTAATTTTTAATTTTAAATTCAATAATCATTACTTGTTTTCTTGCATTTCGTTTCATTGTAATCACTATTTTGCTAATCGAATGAAATAATTTCAAGCCTAGCATGAGGAGTCATTGACCTTGTTCAACGGCATGAGAGTAATGGCGAAAACTAGAGAACTTATGGTCTTAAGTTCTAAACCTGACTCAGAGGTTTTCACACGGTGGTGGGTTTCCTCTTTGAAAATGTTCCTGGATGAGTCAGCCTTGGAGCATCAAAATCAGTATGACGGACACCTTATCAAACAGTAAATGAAATATAGCAAGACCTTTGTATATAAATAGTGAGGGACATTATAATGAAGGGCATGACATTTGATTAAATTAATTACTAACTATTCAATATTTTCTTTATTGTTTTTCTCTGCATCTATTTTCTTGCCTCGCTCACTCATTCGTCTCTAAAAATGTACGTTAACGTGTTTGTTAATTGCTCTTTAAAAATTTATGTTAAAATTGATCTATTCATTGAGTCATTCATAAATCATAATCATGTCCATTCACCGAAGTCTATGACCCATGGTGCTATCGAACGAGATTGTACTGTATACATGAGTACATGTACATTTGTAGGAATATGAATCAACTAAAAAGTTAAATTTAATAATATGCATAATAACATACCTTATGGATTCATAAAATATAAATAATAATAAATAAAATTTTATAATTCATTAATACATAAAAATCTTATTTAATACAAAAATTAAAATTATATTTGTAACTTTGTTAGAATTTTTATAAATGATAATAATATCAATTAGCTATTCTAATTAAATAATATGTGAAATAATAATTTTGTTTTAATAGTATGTATATGACGGTGTATGATTGTTGCTAGGAAACGAGGCATAAACCAATGTAAATGTGGCCCAGTTCACGTACCCTCAAAAAGTCAAAAGTCCAGGTTCATGACCCCTTCAGCATTTAAGGTCTCGCACGTTTGTACTCATCATCTATCTTCTTATCATACACTCACATTTATCTACAATAAAATAAGTAGTCAAAAAATAAATAATCATAAAATCAATCAACTTACACTATTTAATTCTTATTTTTGTTTGAAAGATCAATATTATAAAACAGAGAAAAAAAGAACAATTCACAAGAAGAAATAACCCAAACATGTAAAGTAACATACAACCAAACAACGGGCGCCCCTAATATAAGTAACAGAGTATTTAATCAATTAAACTTTAAGTTCTTTTATAATAATTAGCTTATTATTATCTAACGCCCAAACTTGTGCTACCCAATTCGCAAGCTACTATGGGTACCAAACGAATGATAAAACCCAAAAATATTACATGTTTGGTTAATTGTTCAGATAAATATGCACACTAATAAAAAAAATAATAATTAAACTAATCAAAAGAATAGGGCGAAAAGGTGCCTCAACTAAACTCTTTAAGTAGGTTTTTATTAATAGTATACAACGATAATCATGCCGAAAATAACAAAGTTACTTAAAGGACATAGGAAGGGTAGGATGGGGAAAGATACGTTTTCAGAGAGACTTACATAAAAAACTGAAAACTATAGAGATAGAAAGCTACCAATAATAACCAAAGTAGTGCAAGAGTGTAGCATAGTAAAATCAGGGCTGGCTCAACGTCCTCGGGGCCTAAAACTAACTAAAATGTTGAGGTCTTTTTATTTTCTTTTCTTTATTTGTATAGCGCTAGAGAGTATACAATAATTATAGAATATGAAATGATATGCCGTGATAATGGATGTGAAGCAATCATCCTTAGCTTGTGGCTCATCATTGAGTTACTAATTCTAAAAGATTCCACTTCAAAATCTCATAATATATAACTCTTATTTAAGCTGGAAGCCCTATAAATCTGGAGGCTTAAAGCCATTGCCTCATTTAGGTTACTCAAGTGACGGCCCTGAGTAAAATAGAAACACATACAATGATCATAACCAACATAGAGGCACATACTCAAGAAGACATGAGTTCACCTAAGGTCTAGGAGAATCTAGGTCTTAAGACAAAGCTAAGATACGACAATACCGTCTCCTAAATTTACTAAATCTCAATCATGTGTCTTCACGAACCCTTATCATGTACCATACTCTTAGATATGTGCAACTCTAACAAATTATACCTAATTCGTTCATTCCAAGGTAATTTGAGTTTGCTTCCTATAACTTCCTTTTAATAGTATGTGTAATGTAGTACTTGTTTCTTAACTTCTTTGTTTTTTCTTTAAGAGATTTACAATAATATATGTTTGAATTAATAATCCACCATTGATTTAATATTAGATAAGTTGTAATATTGAACGTGTTGACAATTTAGTCTTAAAGCTTCCTAAATTAATAAGTGGTTTGTGTATGTAGAGGTGAAAAAAAAACCCGAACCCGGATACCCGGGTTTTTAATACCTGAACCCAACCCTACCTGTAGGTTACTGATAAGGTCTGCATTTCAGTATCAAAACCCGTACCCGAATCAGACCCGATTTGTACCTGGTAATACCCGAAACCCAGGACCGATTCCATACCTGGAACCGAGTTTTTCCAAAACCCGAAACTAGGTTTTTCAAATACTCGAAGTTACCCGAAAAAAACCTGAAAATGAAGTTTGGTGACCAGGATCGAAAAACACAAAAAACGAATTTAGAACATAAGCTCGACCTTTGTAACTTTCATTAGCTCGAAAAATTACAATGCATAAACTCTTACTTAATTGATATAACCCACAAGCTCGGGTATACATACTAATTTAAATATGAAAACCTAATTAGACTAGAATACAATCTCCTTATCATACTCAATACTAATTAGTAAAAACATATTTAAACAATAATTAATAAATAAATACCTTGTTGTCCAAGTCATTGGCTCGACTTGTTCACCAAGTTATTTATTCCATGTAAACCAAGTCACGTGCTCAACTTGATAAACAAGACACGAACTCATCATTGGCTCAATGAGTCGGCCCAACCCGCCTCATTAACTCGAGGACGGAAATTAAGTCCAACAGAAAATACCCCTAAAAAGTACAAACACTAAAAAAAATTCAATCCATACCCGAAAAATACCCAGTAAAAAGCTCGAAAAAACCAGAAAATAGGGTTTTTTCAATACTTGAAAATAAGGTATTCAAATACCCGGTTCTATACCCGACCTGAACCCGATGCATAGAGTATGGTTTTTAGAGACAATACCGGACCCGGCCCGGGTATTACTAATACCCCATTTTCCAATACCGGTCATACCCGAACCCGGTTCTATACCCGAAACCAGGTATTTGAAAAACCTGATTTGTGCACCTCTATGTGTATGTGGTCCAAACAACTTTGGTACGGGCTTTTAGTTGAGAGCCCATGGACTTTACTCGATGGTCCATACTGACCCACATTAGTTTGACCAATTACTAACACTCGTTACACACTTTCTACCCCAACAGCCAACTTATATGCATGTTTCGGTCGTAATTGGTTCAAGTGTTTGGACCACTCTATTAACAACGAATGGCCACCACGAGTCCACGACCGATGTATATCATCGGTCAGCACCAACCATGTCCCATCTGTGTTGGTGCATGTTTTCGTCTTTATTGGTATGAATTTGGGTGTTATGGAAAAGCAAATTGTACATTGATGGCCGATGGGTACTTAAAACCATAAATCCGTAAGTCTCAACTACGGGTGTTCTTCGGGTTAGTTTTTGGGTTTTGGGTTTTTCGGGTTGGGTTTTTCAGGTTTCAAAGTTTTAAATCTAGACCCGAAACCCAACCCAAATCTCTCATGGTTTCTTTAGGTTTGGGTAATTCAGGTTCGGGTTGGGTTAATCGGGTTTCGAGTATCATAGGAAAAAAAACTACATTGCTAAATTTAAATGCAACACATTCTTCTTTACTCATAATGTAAATAAACCAACAATAAAATAAAAACAAACCGATAAAACATCATAAAAAGAGTAAAATTTAACAAAGTTCAACCATAATAATAAGAACGACATAATCGTTTTTCAGTATGACGTAATTAGGGTGTTGGATTATAGTTTCTTATAGTTATAAATTAAAACATTAATATATAATAATCGATTTGGACTAAATTCTAATAATGTCGGCGGCTAAGACTTAGCGTATAATACCTAAAAATATAGATGGTTTTTAAAGTAAAAGTTTATTCGGGTTGACCCGGAACCTAAAATTCGGACCCAAGAACCAACCCGAATTACTTCGATACGGGTTAGCATTTTCTCGGGTTCGAGTTTTTTGGGTCAGGCTAGTTCGGATTCGGGTACGAGTTTTTTGAGTTGGGTTTTGGGTAAAAGTGACATCCCTCGTCTCAACAATAAATTATTGAGTCACTATGGGATGTGTTTAATATAAAGTACCCACTAGTTTGTTGTCAATACTCCTAAAGCATCTGAACACGCATTGTTAGACCATGTGTGGTCAAAACTTTTCATATATGAGCATTGTGCGACACGTGTCATCTCAATTAGTAATGGAGAGTTTTGCAGAAAATGGTGTAGTTGTAAAAAGCCTCAAAACTCTCTAGCAATCATTAGACAATTATTATTTTTTAATTTTTTTTCTAATTTTTTAATATAAATAAAAGAAATAAATGTGGGACAAAAAATTTGATTGGATAGAAAAGATGAGGAGAGGCGTTTTGTAGATAACTCTCCATGCCAAAACTTACCTCATAACTAAGAGGGGGCGGTGTTCTTATAGTTTTTGGAGAATTTTGAGATGAGAAACGCCTCCATTACGAATGATCTTATTATTACCCACAAGTTTACTTTGGAAAGATCAATATAAATTTGAGTTCAATTATTCGTTGTTCCAAAAAATATAAATTACACAAACACAAAAGATTTTATGATGATTTTAAACATTGATTTTAGGATGGTTTTGACATTGGGCTACGAAGATATTGAATCTCTTATGTTTGGGCAAGAAAATTATGTGCATCAATGGCTGAAGTGGGTACCAATTAAGGTCAACGCATTCATATGGCGAGCGGTTGTTAATAAAATCCTGACTATGGAGTCGTTAACTAAAAGGGCATTCAAATACCAGATGTGATGTGCAAAAGATGTGGGAGGTCAAATGAGGATGTAGACCACCTATTCTTCGGGTGCAGTATGTCAAGAAGAGTGTGGGCTGGTATTCATCAGTGGACTGGCTTTAAGGTGGATGAATGCAACTCGCTTAACCAAGTGGTTTCTTTCCCGTTTGCAATGTCAATCGATGGTAAGTCAAGGAACGTGGTCTATGCGATTATTTTATCTACGTGTTGGTGGATATGGAAGGCCCGAAACGCAAAGGTTTTTAGAAGCGAAAATATTGGAGCGGAGAAGATATTGGACAACATTAAAATCAGCTCGTTCACGTGGCTCAAACACCGTGCTAAGATGGCTACTGTTGAATGGTCTAGTTGGTGTTATTTTGATTGGTCTTGGTCTTAGTTGTTGTAAGGTGGCATTCTGTTTGCTTGTTGTTTTGGTTGGCTCTCATTTATGATTTGTACATTTGGGCTTAGCTACTTGCTAGTGCCTTTTAATATTATTGCTGTTCAAAATTTTTTTTTATTAAACAACTTTGTTTATAAGCTCGAGCTCTAGCTTATTCAAGCTTTTCAAAGACTAGTTCCCAAACATATAAAATCGTCAACGTGGAACGCTATAAATCGATACAGAATAATATAATTGATAAAAAAACTTAAAAAAAAAACATTTTTCACGAGGGGGTCCCACCAATCAGAGTCCACACATGGACAATGTCACCATCTTTCCCAGACAAAACCAGGGCCCACACCACATGGTATTCTCCCCACTCAAGTGGTCCATGATCCAACGTAGATGCCTCAAACAACTCATCACAGCCGTTGGTATTCACCCCACACAGGCTGTGAGTTCTTGGGTACGCTCCCTGTTCCACCCACACCAGATCCACACCAACTTGTCTTCTATTCTAAGGCTGAGGGGTGTGGAGCGCGAGAAAGGGCGCGTGAGCCCAGCCGCTCGCGCCCCGGGGCGCGAGCACCACACCACCGAGGCGCGAGAGGGGCGCGAGAGGGGCGCGAGCACGAAAAACAAAGCAGGCGCAGGGGGGTTCGCGGGAGCTGTATGGCGTAAAGGGACTTGGGGAATGGTGAAAGAGACGTTGGAGTCTTAAAATGAGCCGTTGGCTCTTTATTTAATAAAAAAAAAAAATTTTTTTACTCCTATATATTACCCATTTTATACAACACTTAACACAACTTCAAAAAAAAACCAAACTTACCTATTTCTTTATACAACACTTCCTATATATTACTCATTTCTTTCAAACTTTATTAAAAAAACTTTTACAAAATCCTATATAATACCCCTAAATCAACCCATTTTTACCATATCAAACACAACTTCAATCTCCAAACTCATATATAATATCCCAAACTCCTATATAATACCCAAAAAAAATCCAAAAACAACCCAATTTTTTTTTAAAAATAATGTCATCGTACTCGTCTGATTCCGACTCCTCCGAAGAGGATGATTTGCTTCTTCATGTAGGGGGAGTTTTGACCGCAACCGTGGTCAATCTCTTGCAAAATCAAGCCCATCAACCCCGACTCCCGAGGGTTAGAGCACCACCTCGTGATCGTGATCGATCGGGTGCTAACGATACTTTGATGAGGCATTATTTTAGCCCTCAACCGGTATACGCGGAGTCGGATTTTCGAACTCGTTTTCGAATGAGCAGGCAATTGTTCACGCGTATAGCGAATGATTTAGAGGCACGGTATCCCTTTTTTCAACAAAGGGAGGATGCTAGGGGTCTTCCCGGTTTTACCCCTCTTCAAAAATGCACGGCTGCTATCCGTCAATTAGCGTACGGCATCTCGTCGGACGCTTTGGATGAGTATTTACAGATGTCGAAAAGGGTTGCACGTGAATCCCTTCATTTTTTCTGCCAAGGTAAAAAACATTAATTTTACTTTTTATTAAATATTTATTACATTTTGTAATATATATTGTACGTAGGAGTCATATCGACTTACGCTCGGAGATATCTGTGTAAACCTACAACGTATGACATCCAACGCATATATGAGGTGCACGCAGAAAAACATGGTTTTCCTGGGATGCTAGGTAGCATCGATTGTACGCATGTTGGATGGGCTATGTGTCCAACGGCCTGGCGAGGTCAGTTCCACCGTGGTGATCATGAAGGGCCGACCCTCATACTTGAGGCGGCGGTGTCACAGGATCTTTGGTTTTGGCATGCTTTTTTTGGTGTTGCTGGGTCAAATAACGACCTTAATGTTATCGATCAGTCACATTTGATCAACGACCTTATCGACGGGGTTGAACCACCTCAATCTTTTGTTGCAAATGGAGAACTCTTCAAGTACGGGTACTATCTGGTCGATGGTATTTACAACGAATGGGCTGTGTTAGTTCAAGCTTTTACAGATCCAATCGCCGACAAACGGAAGTATTTTACGAAGAAGCAAGAGTCTGCTAGAAAAGATATTGAAAGAGCTTTTGGAGCTATAAAAAAACAATATTATGTTCTGGCGAACCCGATACGTTATTGGACTAGGGAGAGGATAATGGACGTCGTCTACACGTGTCTTATCCTACACAACATGACGTTAGAAGACGAGGGCAAAACTATATGCCAAAACTACCAAGGTGACATTCCGCCACAACCGTCCACAATCAGTGATCAACAAAAACTTCATAACATAGCAAATATCAAGAGCCGTGAGATACACGGGGAGCTTCGACATGAGTTGGTTGAACATTTGTGGGCGTCGCGACCAGATGATCTTGTATTAGATTAGTTTTATTATTAAATATTATTGTTTGTTTAATTTTTAGTATGTTTTTTTTTATTATGAATTTTCAAAAAAATGTGTGTTTTTTTAAATAATTTCTTGTTTATTTAATAATACGTTTTTTTAATACATTTATAAAAAAATAAAAAAAAAACCGCTCGCGCCCCTCCACACCAGGGCCCGGGGCGCGAGCACCACAACCAACACCCATCTTATCAAGTTTCTCTCTCTACCACACGTCACAATATTATTGGCTGGAGCCCCCACTCGCGCCCCCTCTCGCGCCCCCCACACCCCTCAGCCTTAAAAGCTTTTGACTCTCATGTATACTTGTCGGGTGTGCTGTCAGATTCATCCACAAACAGAATAATCATGTCCCAATTATAATATTTTATTATTATTATTATTGGAAAAAGGACCTAATCTTTTATATAAAACTCACATTTTCCATCACATATCATCCCAATCCCATTCTATCAAAAACTTCTAATAGGAAAATCAAGATTTTGTTACTTGGGTTAACAAGATATGGAGCTAGTTAACTTTGAAGCAACTGAATTAAGGTTAGGGTTGCCGGGTTCAACCGATGATCATCGGGAAGTAAAGTCAACAAATTCTCCGGTGAATTCAAACAAAAGAAGCTCACCGGAGATGGATTCGAGTGTTTCGGATGAAAATGATCCGTCAAAATCTCCACCACCCACCAAGTAAGTTACCAAACCCATGAAAATTCGAATTATTTGATTTCACACTATCAAATGGTTGTTTTTTTAAATAGAAAAGGTCAACCATCAGAATTGTTGGTTAGAACGGCTGTTTGAACAATATCTTAACAACATTAAGTCAAACTTTGAAAATCTTTCGTTACCTGGGTCTTTTTTGGGCCGAATGCGAAAAAGATTTTGGATCTTAAAATTAGTTGAGTAATTGAATTTAACATTAACAATACATATTGTTTTCAAATATATATATATATATATATATATATATATATATATATATATATATATAATTAAAAAAAGTTAAAAATTCGGCCCAGGTCGGTCGACCACCTGACCCTGTCTCATAGCCCTGCCTTATAGCCGGCCTTGATCCGAATAGTCGTTCCAACCAAACAGTCTAACTTTAAAAAAGTTTGGTTAAATGGACGTCTAGTCTCTATCCTGATGGCTGTTTGAAACGATATTAGATTAGATACCAGGCGCCGGTGTGTGCATAATTGGTCTATTACATTATATTATATGAGAAGGCTTTTTTTTGTTTTGAATTTGGACTTATGTAAATTGTTAAATGGTTTTTAGAGCACAAGTTGTGGGATGGCCACCGGTGAGATCGTACCGGAAAAACATACTTCAGGGCAAGAAAAGCGAACCGGAGACGGGTTCCGGGATCTATGTGAAAGTGAGCATGGATGGGGCTCCATACTTGAGGAAAGTTGATCTAAAAGTGTACAAAAGCTATGGTGAACTCTTGAAGGGTTTGCAAG
Organism: Bidens hawaiensis; assembly: GCF_021521415.1. Lineage (NCBI taxonomy): Eukaryota > Viridiplantae > Streptophyta > Magnoliopsida > Asterales > Asteraceae > Bidens > Bidens hawaiensis. The sequence continues at coordinate 72,797 of NW_027498031.1, forward strand.
ATATGTTCAAGTGCATTATAGGGTTGTACTCTGAGATGGAAGGGTACAAGTCTGAATATGCACCTACTTATGAAGATAAGGATGGTGATTGGATGCTTCTTGGTGATGTACCATGGGATATGTTTCTTACCTCTTGTAAAAGACTTAGAATCATGAAAAGTTCTGAAGTTATAGAGTTAAGTGTGAGGTGTTTTTTTTTTCTTGAAGAAATAAAACCACAAAATAGGAAGGAAAAAAAATAAAAAAGAAAAGCTATGTGTGTACATATGATCATGTAAATTTTCTTTATTTAGTTTTATGATGTTTTAACAAAAATAGAGATATACATACTTATCATACTTGTTTGAATTTCATGATTTATTAGTTATTTTAGTCCTCGTCCCGTTTATTAGATTTAGCTAGCTATACATTCATTATAGAATTGTCCGGACATTTGTGGTTATCCAGACTAGAAGTATATTATTATTCGTGATAGATGAGAATTGTTCGGATATTTGTGAATATCCGGACAAGAAATATCACAATTCGCGGACAAGAAGTATCACAATTCGTGGAAGGAGTGTGTATTCATGATTTGTTTGATTGTTAATATTTTTGTTGATAAATTTTAGTATCTATGATTGATGATAATTTATTCTATTCTTTCACTATAACTAATGGCTAGGAATTCTTAAATTTTTTTGTAGATTTTTAGCGTCTTGTAAGCCTGATTTGAACTAGGTTCTGATTTTTGGTTTTGAATGGTTGTGACATGTTAAGGTTTTCTATGCTTTGTTGTGTTGAACTAAAACTTTACAACACATTTCAACTTGATTATGGGTTTTACATTTGAGACGCTAAAAGAAAGAGACTACGTATTAGATACATTCTTATACTAGAAAGGTTGGCGGGTCGAAGGCTAACGAATACCACCTTCCAATTTCCATTCATCTAAGTGCGCCACCGTCCAAAGATAATTAACTATTCATTAGCAGAGACAACTTGAAGAAACACTAAGTGACCCGGTACAGATTATAGATAATCTGGGGGTTAAGTAATGTTTCCCACGGATGAGGTCTAGCTGAGAAGGCTGTTCTTCAGGAGACCTGCAAAACAAACACCGTAAGCTCGTCACTGAGAAGGGGGGGGTTCCTCCTTGTGACCACCCTCCGGCGTGAGAATCAGACTAGGTTGCTCTGAATATAAGTGTATATTAAGAGATTGCTAGATAACTGGATAGCAGATGATCTTACCATTCCAAGATGTTGGAGTATTTATAGCCGAATGTAGGTTTCCTAGAAGGTACAGCCGGCTGAATAGTATTCTTGTTCTACCAACAGTGGACTATGCACAGGCCATACTGGTTGGTGGATAGATTACGGCCAACAGTAACTATGTCGGCTGCACTATTCCTCCAACTGTAGATTATGCACGTCCTACCTACTGTGGATTATACGCAGGCCATGCTGGTTGGTGAATAGGTTACGGCCAACAGTAACACTATTTCACCAACTGTAGGCTGCGCACGCCCTACAGTAAGGGTTGGTGAGTAGGCAGCGGCTAATAGTGACAAACAGTACTAGAGGGTGCTCCTCCTCGCACTGTTGTCGGTGAGCTGTCACCCTGTGATTGGCTCATGGGTTGTTCTGGTCAGATCGTCTGTCCTATCCATACCTTGGTAGGTATAGTACAGAAGATCTTTCAGAATCATACAGACTGGCTCATTTAGGCGGGATTGTTCCCGCCTTGCTCATTCCTTCATGTGACTACTGAAGTATCTATTGTCTTGTGCGTGTAGCCCTGCTGTCCGCGGGTAGCCTTCCCTGATGGCTTGTATCCGCAACTGCGGGAACAGGCGGGGTACTTCACCATTGGGAGGCTTTCCCTGCGTGTACAGCTTGCGTACTGCGCGTAAGGTTCTATGAGCATGGTGGGTCCTGCGGGAGCAGATGGTCTTTGCGCAGACGTCCCTGTTTAAGGTGAGTCTTGCGGGACCAACTGGGCTCTGCTGGGACCTACCTCGTCATGATGGCATCCCAAGTTGATGGCATGCCATCCTTACCCGTCAACGTGCGGATAAGTTCTGGGTATTCGGCGCCTTGGATGAAGGCGGCGCGAACCAGATCCTCACTTATGTTGCCGAGACTAAGCTTTTTGGAGTTGAAGCGAGTGATGAAGTCTAGTAAAGATTCATCCTCCTCTCTCACGCAGTTGAGGATCGTCCACTGCTCTTCAGTGTACTTCCTCTGTTGGCTGAAGTGCTGGCTGAACTTGTTCTGAAAGTCCGCCCAGTCATATATGTGGTGGATCGGTAAACGATCGAACCATGCCCTGGCCGCTCCGACCAGAGTCATCTGGAACATGTAGCACCACGTGGGTTCCGTCCAGTTGCTGACGGTAGCCCCCGCAATGAACCTGTTCAGATGGTCATCTGGGTCGGATAGACCATCATAAGTGCCAATGTTGGACATTTGTTTGGCACTTCTCGGGGCGATTGCTTCCGCAATATCTCTTGCGAATTTTGACCTTCCTGCATTTGTAGCAGTTGGTCTAAAGGTTTTGGAGAAGTCACGCGGGTTTCTCTCCGCTATTGGTTTAAAAGCTTCACCAAAATTCCTTTTTGGTTGGACGTCCGTGTCCTTACGCTTCCCTTTCGCCTTATGGCGAGGGTTCGCGTCGGTATCGGATTCCAACTCGTCGTCTGAGTACTCGCAGTCACTGCTCATATTGAGGTGTTGGCGAGTACTGGTGAATTCGTCAGCCTGTTGAACTGAACGCAAGCGTTCATCCAATTCGGCTTGGAATTCTCTTTGCCGTGCTTCGGCCCACGCCTTCACTTGATCTAGTGTTTGGCGAGGGACCTTCGTTCGTTTTTCCGGTTGGGTATCGGTGAACCCCAATGGAATATTTACTCCACTTGCCCCGGCTTGGGTAGTCGGGGTAGTGTTCGTAAGGATTGTATAACCGCCGGTGTTCCCCCCAGTTGCTGGGGTTGTTACCGGGGTTTCTTGGTCTGTTACAGGCCTTTGGACCGGAGTAACGTTAACCATTTCTTCAGAAATTGTGAAAAAACTAAAATAGTTCTAGCTTTTATGCACGGATGGCGCCAATGAAGAAACACTAAGTGACCCGGTACAGATTATAGATAATCTGGGGGTTAAGTAATGTTTCCCACGGATGAGGTCTAGCTGAGAAGGCTGTTCTTCAGGAGACCTGCAAAACAAACACCGTAAGCTCGTCACTGAGAAGGGGGGGGGGGTTCCTCCTTGTGACCACCCTCCGGCGTGAGAATCAGACTAGGTTGCTCTGAATATAAGTGTATATTAAGAGATTGCTAGATAACTGGATAGCAGATGATCTTACCATTCCAAGATGTTGGAGTATTTATAGCCGAAGGTAGGTTTCCTAGAAGGTACAGCCGGCTGAATAGTATTCCTGTTCTACCAACAGTGGACTATGCACAGGCCATACTGGTTGGTGGATAGATTACGGCCAACAGTAACTATGTCGGCTGCACTATTCCTCCAACTGTAGATTATGCACGTCCTACCTACTGTGGATTATACGCAGGCCATGCTGGTTGGTGAATAGGTTACGGCCAACAGTAACACTATTTCACCAACTGTAGGCTGCGCACGCCCTACAGTAAGGGTTGGTGAGTAGGCAGCGGCTAATAGTGACAAACAGTACTAGAGGGTGCTCCTCCTCGCACTGTTGTCGGTGAGCTGTCACCCTGTGATTGGCTCATGGGTTGTTCTGGTCAGATCGTCTGTCCTATCCATACCTTGGTAGGTATAGTACAGAAGATCTTTCAGAATCATACAGACTGGCTCATTTAGGCGGGATTGTTCCCGCCTTGCTCATTCCTTCATGTGACTACTGAAGTATCTATTGTCTTGTGCGTGTAGCCCTGCTGTCCGCGGGTAGCCTTCCCTGATGGCTTGTATCCGCAACTGCGGGAACAGGCGGGGTACTTCACCATTGGGAGGCTTTCCCTGCGTGTACAGCTTGCGTACTGCGCGTAAGGTTCTATGAGCATGGTGGGTCCTGCGGGAGCAGATGGTCTTTGCGCAGACGTCCCTGTTTAAGGTGAGTCTTGCGGGACCAACTGGGCTCTGCTGGGAAACACTAAGTGACCCAGTACAGATTATAGATAATCTGGGGGTTAAGTAATGTTTCCCACGGATGAGGTCTAGCTGAGAAGGCTGTTCTTCAGGAGACCTGCAAAACAAACACCGTAAGCTCGTCACTGAGAAGGGGGGGGGGGGGTTCCTCCTTGTGACCACCCTCCGGCGTGAGAATCAGACTAGGTTGCTCTGAATATAAGTGTATATTAAGAGATTGCTAGATAACTGGATAGCAGATGATCTTACCATTCCAAGATGTTGGAGTATTTATAGCCGAAGGTAGGTTTCCTAGAAGGTACAGCCGGCTGAATAGTATTCCTGTTCTACCAACAGTGGACTATGCACAGGCCATACTGGTTGGTGGATAGATTACGGCCAACAGTAACTATGTCGGCTGCACTATTCCTCCAACTGTAGATTATGCACGTCCTACCTACTGTGGATTATACGCAGGCCATGCTGGTTGGTGAATAGGTTACGGCCAACAGTAACACTATTTCACCAACTGTAGGCTGCGCACGCCCTACAGTAAGGGTTGGTGAGTAGGCAGCGGCTAATAGTGACAAACAGTACTAGAGGGTGCTCCTCCTCGCACTGTTGTCGGTGAGCTGTCACCCTGTGATTGGCTCATGGGTTGTTCTGGTCAGATCGTCTGTCCTATCCATACCTTGGTAGGTATAGTACAGAAGATCTTTCAGAATCATACAGACTGGCTCATTTAGGCGGGATTGTTCCCGCCTTGCTCATTCCTTCATGTGACTACTGAAGTATCTATTGTCTTGTGCGTGTAGCCCTGCTGTCCGCGGGTAGCCTTCCCTGATGGCTTGTATCCGCAACTGCGGGAACAGGCGGGGTACTTCACCATTGGGAGGCTTTCCCTGCGTGTACAGCTTGCGTACTGCGCGTAAGGTTCTATGAGCATGGTGGGTCCTGCGGGAGCAGATGGTCTTTGCGCAGACGTCCCTGTTTAAGGTGAGTCTTGCGGGACCAACTGGGCTCTGCTGGGAAACACTAAGTGACCCAGTACAGATTATAGATAATCTGGGGGTTAAGTAATGTTTCCCACGGATGAGGTCTAGCTGAGAAGGCTGTTCTTCAGGAGACCTGCAAAACAAACACCGTAAGCTCGTCACTGAGAAGGGGGGGGGGGGTTCCTCCTTGTGACCACCCTCCGGCGTGAGAATCAGACTAGGTTGCTCTGAATATAAGTGTATATTAAGAGATTGCTAGATAACTGGATAGCAGATGATCTTACCATTCCAAGATGTTGGAGTATTTATAGCCGAAGGTAGGTTTCCTAGAAGGTACAGCCGGCTGAATAGTATTCCTGTTCTACCAACAGTGGACTATGCACAGGCCATACTGGTTGGTGGATAGATTACGGCCAACAGTAACTATGTCGGCTGCACTATTCCTCCAACTGTAGATTATGCACGTCCTACCTACTGTGGATTATACGCAGGCCATGCTGGTTGGTGAATAGGTTACGGCCAACAGTAACACTATTTCACCAACTGTAGGCTGCGCACGCCCTACAGTAAGGGTTGGTGAGTAGGCAGCGGCTAATAGTGACAAACAGTACTAGAGGGTGCTCCTCCTCGCACTGTTGTCGGTGAGCTGTCACCCTGTGATTGGCTCATAGGTTGTTCTGGTCAGATCGTCTGTCCTATCCATACCTTGGTAGGTATAGTACAGAAGATCTTTCAGAATCATACAGACTGGCTCATTTAGGCGGGATTGTTCCCGCCTTGCTCATTCCTTCATGTGACTACTGAAGTATCTATTGTCTTGTGCGTGTAGCCCTGCTGTCCGCGGGTAGCCTTCCCTGATGGCTTGTATCCGCAACTGCGGGAACAGGCGGGGTACTTCACCATTGGGAGGCTTTCCCTGCGTGTACAGCTTGCGTACTGCGCGTAAGGTTCTATGAGCATGGTGGGTCCTGCGGGAGCAGATGGTCTTTGCGCAGACGTCCCTGTTTAAGGTGAGTCTTGCGGGACCAACTGGGCTCTGCTGGGACCTACCTCTTCACAACTGATAAATTTTCGGTTCATACTTTCAAAAATAGAAAAGGTGTTTATAATTAAAGCTATTTGGCAAGCTCGTAATAATAAAGTCCTAACAACAAATCCCATCTCTTTCAAGGTATATGAGGAAATCAAGGTGAATGTGTTTCTATGGATAAAAACAATGCACAGCTATTGACTTATAGCTAATTCAACTAAGAGAAAAATATTGAACTTCAAATGAGCATAACTTCTGCTAGAGTTACAAAACCCATAACTAGTTGACAGAAAAGTCTCGCCAAACTTGATCAACTGTTAGACTCAAATTCCACCAATTACAGTTTAGGGTTCAAATTTTCATTTTCTCCAAATTTTACAATTTTCAGTCATTTTCTTATTTAGCCTAAATCGCGTAAGTGTTAGCTTATAAACTTAATTTCAATATTTAACTGATAAACAGAACAATCTCGTGTATTCTAACTTTTAAAATTTCCTTTGTCTAGATCTTGTTTTTTAATTGTTGCCAATTTGCCATCTTATAAATCGATTGTCACCTACAAAAATAATTCAACATTTAAGAATCATTTTATTAATTAATCATATAATATAAATAATCAGTGAATAGAATAGTTCTTTTTATATTGGCTTCTTGCATCCTAAGTGGTGGACGAATAGTCGGTTACACACTTGCAACTACTATATAGCATATTGGAATTTATATGTTCCCACTTGACCTTTTTAAAAAGGTTAAGTAAAAAAGGAATCAAGTTATAATAATGTTTAAAAATTCAAAGGATGTCATATTTTCAAGGAAACACAAAATATGTTCAATTTCAAACTTTGATTGTGAAGGGTGGGAATTGTAATATATTGAATGACACATTAATCCACAAGGTTCTAGCTTCGCGATAAGCCATTAATCCTATCAATCATTTATAGAGTTTGACCTTTAAGATTGAACTCTAACCGCACATTATTAGTTTGACGCTCCAGATATTCGAACCCGAAAATTCTTATCACATTATTTTGTGCCTTTGTGGCTATTTTAATTTTTTAGTTTTAGTTAGGCATAGGATCTTCATACACCATCATGGATCTTCACACGCCACTTTTCGCGTATACGGATCGTATAGAGCTATACGGGTCGGGACGTATAGAACCTAAGTTGTGCCAGTTTGTATCAGGCTTTATCTATACAAGCAGTTGAATATCTACACGGCTCGTATAGGGCTTTAAGGGTCATATAGGCTGAAAAAGCTGTTTTTTTGTCCCCTTTAACTTTATACACTTGTCAGTCATGCGTGGTCTATACGGCCTGTATAGCCTTATACGAGCCGTAGGCCTGTACATTAGAGGTGGGCAAATAATCTAGTTAACCGAATCGACCCGGAAATCGAACCAGTTTGAAACCAATTATGTAGAAACCGGTTTGGAACCGATTGAAACCGTAGGTTCGAAACCGGTTTGTAATTTTCTCCACCAAAACCGGTTCCAAACCAGTTTACCAAATCGAAACCAGGCAAAAACCGGACAAAACCCGAACCGAAACCGATCAAAACCCAAACTAAAACCGATCGTAACATAGTAAGAAACCGGTTTCAACACGAACCGAAACCGATTATAAATCGGTTTTGACTTTTGTTGACCAAACCAAACCGGTTCAACCCAAACCGGTTTGTGCACCTCTAAATATACATTATGTGGTGTATGAAGATAACATCCATTATTTATTGGCCATAAATGTTTCCACGTTAACATGTCCAACTTGAAGCCTACTGTTTACACCCATTAAATATGCCATCTGTCTCAAATCATTTTCAAAGTCACTAATTCACTATACGTGGTTATAAAACTTATATTGCATCTTCTAATTTTAATAATCTCGTGTGAGCCACAAAATATGTTACATGATGTGTTTCTATATAATGCATTTCCTTTTGACAATATCAAGGACCCGTTTGAGCAGTGACGAATCTAAAAGAAAAGAAAAGTTAAGAGGTAATGCAGACTAAATTTTTTTTGTTCAGCCGATACATGAAACGAAGAAAAAAAATTTGCACGTAAAAATGTTGCCAAGAAAGTTGAAGGGTAGCGTGGGCCGTGGGCCACCCCTCAACCTATATTAGATTCGTCAGTGCATATAGGTGCACAAATTGGTTTAAAACTCAAACCAGGTTGGATTAAAAACCTTGATAAACAGTTTTTAAAGCCAGTTTATGATTGGTTTTAGTTCGGGTTGAAACCGGTTTCCTGACTCAGTTACGATCGGTTTCGGTTTGGATTTTTGACCGGTTATCGTTTGGTTAACCAGTTTGGAACCGGTTTTGTTGAAGAAAATTACAAACCAGTTTCGAACCTACGGTTTCAATCTGTTTCAAACCGGTTCGATTTTCTGGTCGGTTCGCTTAAACGGTTTATTTGCCCACCTCTACATATTTTCAAATAATAACAGAACATCAAAACAAAAAATATATGGGAAAAAGTAAACATCAAAAAAGACATAGTTTAAGTACCTAAACAAGGTTGAAGTCAAACATATGGTTATGGTTATTGTTCAGGACCAAGCATGGTTCGAACCACTGTGGATGCAAAGGCCCGAACTTTATTTTGGTTACAAAAACCAAATACAGTCTAACCTTACCAGGACCGGTTCATGTTACATATAACTTAAATTGCAACATGAAAACATAACTAATGTGTGTCATCTATACATCCTTCGATTTCCGTTTGTTACTGCTGAAAATGCAGAAATGATTGAATGCCCGCCTGAACTATACTCGAGAAGAACGCTTCTAGCCTGCATAATAAATTTCCGCTCTTAATAATATTAGAAATCAGACAAACGAAAACTTACAACCGATTTATAAAAGTAAATGAGCCAAAACTGGAACCGTTATATTACGTACTTGAAGAAAAAAATGCATAAAGAATTAACGATGTACAAAAAATAACAGTAATGCAAACATATAACAAAAATATAAATTTGAAAGAGTAAACTATGGTTTTCGTCCTTGTGGTTTGTCTAAATATGCGGTTTAGTCCAATAGTTTCAAATTAGCGATTTTCGTCCCTGTGGTTTCGTTTCACTTGCAATTAAACCCTACCCCACTAACTCCGTTAAGTCTGGTTGTTATACTCATCCGCGTGCCCCTCACGTTAGGGGCAGTTTTGTCCTCTTTTTTTTCAAATACACCCCAACCCTTCACGTGAGGGGGCTTGTGAATTAGGACCGGGGATTATTTGGGGAGAAAAAAGACAAAATTGCCCCTCACGTGAGGGGCGCGCTGATGGGTTTAACGACAAGATTTAACGGAGTTAGTGTAGTCGGGTTTAATTGTAAGTGAAATGAAACCACATAGACGAAAATCGCAAATTTGAAACTATTGAACTAAAACCGCATATTTAGACAAACCACAATGACGAAAACCGCAGTTTACCCGATCTGAAAGACTGAAATATAACAAATTACCTGATGGCACATTTATAGTAAACAGTTTCTGGAGAATTATAATTTGTAGCATTGGCAAACATCTTCCTTGCATCAGCAATGAACATCTCGAGTGTTACATAATACTGTTCAGATTCAACTCGTCTTGACATCGTCTTAAGATCTACAATCAGTTAAATGTTTACGTTAATGTAAATACTTAACACTTAGTTAAATAACTTAAATTTACTGTGTTTGTATAATATATACTTACCCATGGGATCTCTGATGACATGATAATAATCCGGAGCATCACGAACATCAACAGGTTTATCAAAAGGCCAAGCATCAACATGGCCAAGCATCGCCTGCTTACATCAGATAATTTAATTTCGTATAAATTATTCAGTTTTAAAGGTAGGTTAAAAATTATAAATTTATAACTTGCCTTTAAAACTGAAAGCATGAATCCGGTCAACTTTGGATTTACGGTACCATCTGCAGAAGCATTGAAATATTTAAACCGAGTGTGTCCCCATTGATCCGGACTCCATCCAGCTTCCCCTGTTAATAATCTCACAAAATAAAGCATAATAGTGATATTAATATAAATGATTTAAATATTTGTTTAATCGTTATAACCGCAGTGTTCGAAGGACTCACTCAGACCAGGAATGTCTTCAAGTTTACAAATCCTTTTCGGAATTCCAGCTTCATTCTAGAAAACAAAATGCAAATATTATATCAGTTTTGTATATATATACATTATACACACACATATACTCATGTACATTTTAATCTTAACATGATAGCGTAGGAAATAATACTAATTTATAAAAAAATGAGAGCGTAAGAAACAATACCAATCTACATAAACAATGATTTATAATAACAAAGAAAAAAACCTAAAAAGTACAACAAAAGAATCAAAATCAAGAACAAAATAATAACATCAAATACCAGCAAATACTTATAACAACAAAAGAAAAAAATCTAATAACAACAATAAAATATAAATCAGCAAATACTTATAACGTCTCATAATAAAAAATTAGCAAATACGAACAAAAAATAACAGCGAACACCTGTAAAAATACACCTAATGATAACAGCAAATTGGTTCTTACTGTTTTCATGTTTAAAATAAAATGTATTTGATCCTGTTTCTATGAGTATATTAATCATAAGCATACCTTTTGGAAATCGATACCAGGGTACACAATGTGACAATTTGAGAGCTCCCTTATTTTCTCATCGATCGACTGATATACAAAACGAGATATAAAGTTACATAAAAAAATGAGTTTCCATTATTTTCGATAAATTTACCTGTCTTTGACGGTGAATCATGCTTGATAAATCCGTGTATGGAAACTTTGAATCAATTTTACATTCCATAAGAATCCCTCCATCATAATCTTTTATATACCTTTATAAAAATAATCACTAATATTACATTGCAGTAAGATATTAAAATCTTTTGTAAAATTTCAGATATACATATTGCATACCCGTGCCAGCGTTCTTTCTCCAAGAATATATCTTTCGTAAATCCCTACAACATCAAAATTATAGGAAAAATATATGTATATATTACAAAGAAGCTAAATATTTTCTAACCTGTTTATGAAAATAACCAACAGCATTGTTGTCTGCATAAGTAAGAAAATGCGTAAGCCCATCGACGTCTCGTGCACGTTGTTTTAAATGGTTCATTAATCTAGTGCCATAACCCTTTACTTGTTCATTGGCAGCTATTGCACAAAAAGCTATCTCTCCAAACTTTTGGCTAAAATGTCACATAAACAAAAGTTAAAAAATAAAAAAAAATACAAAAACGAAAGTAAAACATGTCACGCGTGTAGCATCTGTACCTGAAATAAGGGCGGTATGTAATCCCGCCAACAACAGTGTTGCGCCTGATAACCATTACAGATTTGTGGCGTCTGCATAAGATAATAATAATAATAACATTACATTATCATTTACTGCCGGCCCATAATTCAAATATTATTGTAAAGGAAATGTAGTATAGTGCAGAGTGCAGACAGCATACCGATCCATCACAAGACGAACAATGTATTCTTTAGGCATATTTGGCAGTTGCCTTGTAAATATAGTCTTCAGTTCAATTAACCTGTAAACACATATGCTCATTTGTTTAAACATTTTAAAAACCGAAACATTGGTTAAATGAATAAAAGGATTAAGTGATACCAGATCATATGCTCATCAATTTTATCATTTGATACGCATACAAACTTGATTTCTCCTGCTTCCTCCTGCATATACCGGTAACTTCACTAAATCTATAATTATAAAATAAAAAATATATATATAATATAATGATGATACATTATATTACCTCTCTTTTTAAACTCTCTTCTCTGGCACAATAAGCTCCATGTGTCTGCAAATTCTCAGTGAATATACTTTTTACTGCATCATCCTTCACCGTAAGCCCCTGCATGCATAAAACTGAAAAAACTGGTCCGAAACAAAAACTGACGGTTTGTTTTACGTTTTTGTAAAAGCCGAACTTATGGTTCAGTTTAGGTTTTGCATGTAACAAAAACCAAAAATAAATAAAAAAATACTCCAAATTATAGATTTTTATCCTTTATTTAATTTATTAGAAATAAATAAATTTCTAACTCATTTATTTTACCCCAAATGTATAATAATCAATTAGCTATTGCTTAACAAAATAATTTGGACACAACTTCATTAGACTTTGTGTACTACAGTACCAGGATAGCGCCCCAGCCACCTTATTCGCTAGACCATTATTAAGGGGCGTTAGGGTGGCTTGAGCTTCCGTGAAGCAGGTAACGGGCGCGAGGGCGTAGTGAGTGGGGGCCCACCAACTTTTCACCAATCACATTCACACACACTTCACTTTTTTTCTTTTTTACTAATTACACACAAAGTAGGGAAAAAAAAGTGGTTGTTAGTCATCTCAGATGAGCCGAGCAGCTCGCGAGCTACTCGAGATCGGCTCGTGAAAAGCTCGATCGAGTCGAGCTAAATCGAGGCCGAGCCCGAGCTCGAGCCTAAAAGTAAGCTAGTTTAGTAAGCGAGCCCGAGCTTCACTTATCGAGCTCGAGCCGGCTCGCAAGCCTAAATGAGCATGTCATTTATATAATTTTTTAAAATATATATTTAAGAATTATTAATTAATATAATGTTATGAAAAATAATAAAAATAACTAAATAATATATGTTATTTTATACATAAATATTATAATAGAAAAAATATATAAAAATAAATATAATAATATAAAAAATAAATGATAAATAGTAAACGAGCCGAGCCCGAGCCGAGCTTGAGCTTGAAAATCTATTCACGAGCCGAGCTCAAGCTTTGAAAATAGAGCTCGAAACGAGCCAAGCTCAAGCTCGAGCTTTCTATAAGTTAAACCTAGTCGAGCTCAGACTCGGCTCGACTCGTTTGCACCCTTAGTCATCCGCCTACGTGGCAGTAACATAGAAGTCACCTTTTCACTTTTTAGTTAAACAACTCAAACTTCCAAACAAATATGGCAAAACCGAAACCGAGCGCTTTTAAAAAACTCAAAAACCAAAGTTTCAGAAACCCGACCCAAACCGAACCATGCACACCCCTACCTGCACCGCAAACCGAGTCGAAACCCCCGCGGTACCACCCGCAGCCAAACCGGGCACATTATTATTATTCTCCAAACGAGAAACAGTAAAGTTCGTCATCGAATAACCGTCATCGTCGTCGTCAAGCTTCCGTTTGTGGACGGATGACGTGGCGGAGTGTGATCGTAGTGTTGACGTTAAGTAAGATGAACGTGTATCCATATTAGCTAATTAATGCTGATTAATTACAACAGCAGATGCATGATTGCTGCTTACGATATTATCAATTAGGGTTTTGCGAGAAAATTGGAGCTAATTTCAGCAGACGATGCGATGGTTTAAAAGTTAAATATTTATACATCTTTTAGCGACGAATACGTGACCGAATTACGGTTCGAGTACGTCTTAACAGCTTTTTGACCGGACTTGTACACGAGTCGCGTGACTCTATACGACTGGTTGTTGATACGAGTAGTATAGAGTCACGTGACTTGTGTAGACTATGTAACTAGTTGGTCTGTACCGAGTGACAAAATTTATTTTGTATGATATAATATTCCGTTAATTATTTAATACGATACAAAATTATGTAACACGATATAATATTTTGACGAAAGAAATATATATAGGACTAGACGTTTGTTAATTTTAGTTATGTAACTATTGTTAGTTATACAACGTCAAGTTGAAAGTTAACAAAAAATAAATTGCGAGTTAGTGATGTTGTTTTCTGGCGATGACTATCAAGAATGTGACGGTGAAATGGGTCTGTACTGCTTTGTATGACCTAATATCGTATATGATAATTCAGATGGGTCTCGTATGGCATCATACTACTGGTATGGGTCCGACTCATATATTCAAATAGATCTTGTATAACCCGGTTGTAGTAGTTTAACTTTAAGAGCGAGAATTGCACACGATAATGAGGATTTGATCAACACGTGATCAACTTGTTAAACTTTTAAGGGAGAGAACTGCACACGAACACGAGGATTTGATCAACCCGCTATCGGCTCTTTTGTTTTTATAAATTGCAAAAAAAACACGATACATAAAATAAACCTAACTTTCTAGGTTTTAGATAATAACCGACATATTAATCCTTCTACAATTCAAACAACAACAACAACAGCAACAACAACAGTAATAATCTAATATCTAGACGTGAAAAAGATAATTACAAATCAACTTAACCTCCAAGTAACTCAAATTACACCTTAGACTTTATTAGTTTCCTCCAACCCCCTTGTACTTTCTCGTACTAACCATTTGGGCCCTTCAAGTTGATATTACGTCGTTTTTAGCACTACTCTTATGGGGCCGACTTGTATGATTCAAACTAGATCTCGTATGGCCCAATACTACTCGCCGACTTGTACAGCCCATGTCATATAAAGTGGTCAATGGGCTTTAACACAAAAAACATTGATTTATAGAACTTTTGTTAAGATGTTAGATTATGGGTTCTAAACGAAATCAATGAACGCAATCATTTTTGTTCATGACCTCTTGATCCGAGGCTCATAACCGCCACAAAATAAGTGGGCTTTTAACATTAGAGTTATTGGGCTGGAGCACTTATGTGGGCTCTAAAACTCTTCAATAACTTATAGTTGGTTCTTTCAGTAGATGTTCTAGTGTTCCACTAAATAAGTGGAATAGAGTTTAATGCCCATTTCAAGTTAAAAAAATTCGAGCCCGTTTAACAAAGAAGCCCGAACTTTGTATACCGAGCTTAGACGAATTAAGCTCAGCTCGATTACCCGCTACTCGTTGTAAACGAATTTGCGTTTCCTTTACCAAGGAGGTTCACTGACCCGCTTGTCACGAAGTTAAAACAAGTTTTTTTAGTAGTAACACATGGTGGACCGCGAACTCTGAGCAAAGAAAGAACTCATACGAGTAATGATAACCTCCGACCAAAAGCCATTATTCTACCATCCACCTTAAGTCCTAAATTATGCATTTTTGTTTGAGTTCATAGGAATATAGGATAGTAACACATGTTGTAGAAAGACAGTTCCATACATCTGTGTTTTGCTCACTAAAGTATTTGTATTTTCATGTGTAAAGATTTTATCATTGACTTACCAAAGTCAATGTCAATATGTTTCTTAAGAATTTCTCGGAAATTTCGGATGATATATACAATATTACTAGCTTCTACTTATGATTTGGACATATATGTTTTGTTATTAGCAATAACCAATAAAGTGTTGGTATCAAGGTTAATACAGTTGACCATTGAAAACTTATTTTCATATAAGAAGAGTGATTCTAATCATAACACATATTTGACTAGGGCTATAACAAACCAAAGAAAGTATTCGACGGGAAGTTCGTTTACGTTCATTTGTTTAATAAATGAACAAACATGAACAAAGAATTGTCCGAATAACTAAATGAACGAACACAAACAGAAGTCATGTCCGTTCATGTGTGTTCGTGAACGTTCGGTAATGTGTTCGGTTTTGCTTGTTTACGCTCGTTCATGTTTGTTTATTAAAGGTTTTTAGTACCTTTTAATGACATTTCTAATCTTATCATATAGATTTAATAATGGACGAACATGAACAAAACTTTGCTCATTTACATCCCTATATCTGATTATGAACCAAGTAAAAATAAAGTTGGTCATCCACAGGTAATAAAGTTAGTTTTATAATTTTATTCCATATTTACATTGTTATTATATATGCATATTCTAAAATGCATCATAGACCAAAACAAGTAACTTTTTTTTTGTTATAAATATCAAGCAACATTTACTAATTATAACGTTGAACCTACATTATTCAAGTATTTAATTCCCCAAAAATGAATTTACAACTTGAATTAGAAGATAAATTTACTTCAGTTACATGATACATTTCAACGGTTATCATGCTCGACTTGTTGTACTCTAGGAGACAAACGAGTTCTCTAAGGTGAAATGCGCATACGTTTTAAAGAGTCTACGAAGCAAGAAGCTTCAACATGTGAGGACCCTTCTTGGTTCAACTTCTCGAGTTTGGCCAGAGCAAAAAATTGCTCCCTAGCCAAAAGCCGAACTTGTTTAAAGTATGCCTCGTGACTCATAACACCTCTACAAAAAGCATCATCGAGCCCAAGCATCATCTCTCCCAACGCTTCCTCCTCGGCCATACACTCCATCTTCAATGTTGAGATCGCATCTACACATTCAAACGCGTCTTCAATTCTCCCACCAGTAGTTACGCTTAAGTTAACTTTATTAACCATTAACCAGTTGACTAAGACATCCGCCTCATCCGTCATTTCCTTGACTCGTTGCTTTAGTTCGGTCTTTTCATGGTCTAGTCCAATGATCAAGTTGTCGGTTATGTCAACACGTGCCCTCATCTCCTCTTGAAGACAAGCAAGTTTTTCTACCTCGTCTTTGGTGTTCTCCTTCAACCCGATGATTTCATAGTGAAGCCTACACCAAATTCGATCCATACATTCCATTTTCGACACGTATGAGGGGTGTGACATGCTAGGAGGCACACTCACAACATAAGGATGGTCTAAGGAAAATATTTTTACTAAGTTGTGTACAAGGCCTAATAGATCATGTCTGAAAGGAACCCACGTGTGTAAATACGATGAGGTGGTCAAGCCCGAAGGGTCCACAAACGGGTGGTTTGGACGTATCGGGCTAGTTATGTCCGCTTGCACTTGAACCATAGGTGCCACATGAGGGTAGTGCTCATGGACCCAAATGTTGATATGAACCAAAGGTAACGAGTGAGAAATATATAGATAGCCATAAACTTTTAATAACTTTACCACGGTTCCATCATGGTGGATATACGTGTCGATTGAGGGATATAAGGATGAAAATTCCTTGTGAAGAGAAAGTAAGTGTTTTCGTATCAACCACTTTTGGTCAGGATCGTAGTACGCTAATGCAAATTCAGTGTTGCAAAACATAGCACTATCGATGATCTCAGCCTGAGACGGAGATGCCATGGTGAAGAGAGATGGAAGTTGATCCTGAATCTAACCGGATCGCCTTACTTGAAGAATATATATGTGTATTTTGATCATGTAGCAATTTAAAAATGATTCAACAAAGACATTCCAAAGTCATTGCAACATTTAAAAAGCTAAAGTTAAGCATGTAGGTGCTTGGAAATTTCTAATGAGATATACAACAATACCAACTTCATTTTATAGTCATATTATCGGGGGTCTCACCGGAAGCAACCTCTCTATCCCCATGGGGTAGAGGTAAGGCTGTCTACATCTTACCCTCCTCAGACCCTACCATAGCTTTGCTATTGGTGGGATATACTGAGTACGATGATGATGATTATAGTTATTTGTTTGACCAAAAGTTATAAAAGAATATAAATTTAGGAGGGAATTAAACTATATTTTGCTTTGGAGTAAATTTGAAAATTTTTGGGTTAGAAGCTTCCCAACTATATGATTTTATTATGATTTGGAAATAGATTTAAAGATATAAAATCTAACAAGTTGGACTTATGAAAATTTTAGTGTCACTCTCAAATTTTATAGAAGTCATGCGTTGTAAGTTGTAATAGACTACTAACAGTCATACCAAACCTTGTAATTAAATATTTATATATATATATATATATATATATATTGTCATGTTTTTATTTATAGATATGGATAAGTATAACTATGCGTAAATTACAAATCTTGACTAGATAAATGAATAGTTTAAGTCCAAATTGCAATGAAGGTTGACCAAAATCGTGACACATGTAAAAGAAATATATAATTTGCTTCCATCAATGTGAACATCTTATAGAAATTAGAATATTAACTACTAAAATGTATAAAACTTGATATAAAGCTAAAATACCAAAGAAGATCACCAATCTATGTATAATTTGATCACATCTAGCCATCTAGGTGTCTTTAACTCCTATTATGTTCCAACGGGGTATGATTTGAGATTGGTACATCGTAGCGAGAGGAGACAACCAAATGACGGTTCGATATTAAGTATATGCAGAGATAGCCAGATTCAAACATGGTATCATCCGAGATGCCAAGGCTGAAAATTTTATGTGGACTGAAGTCACTTAACATTGAGATCTAAGTTTTTAATCCTATAACCATAAAGAATCCTTCTATAAAACATTTTATGTTAACATTAAAACAATTTTTTTCTTTTGTTTTTTGTTTTATGTATCGATTACCCCTGAACAAAATTTACTTAGCACGCTCTATCCCTCAACTTTTCTTTTACATCCGCCAAGAGATAATGAGATCTAAAAACTTGTTAATGATGTTCTTTAGATAAGAGTTTCAAGCTATGATCTTCCCATGTGAAACTATGAAAGCCTTTCTATCAAAGAATGTAACCACGTAGGCCCAATTACTAAAGAAAGCATGTAACCACATAGGCCCAATTACTAAAAACTAAAGCCCAATTTTTGATAGTTTGGTAAAGAGCCAATATTTGAAAAATGATTCCTTACCCAACTAATAAAGAAAGCATAACATCTCTATCTCTTTTCCTTTATTTTTCCTTTTTCTTTTTCTCTTAGTTTTTCATTTTCTTCTCTTCATCAAAGTCATCATTGTATTAAGTTTTTTACTTCTTTTATTGTTGAGACATCTTCTTCACAATTCGGTCCTTTTTCTTTTTCATCATAGTAAAATTTATGATGATTTGAATGCCTTTTTGGTAGCACATGATGTACCATATGCATTCAGTTGTGCTATTTACGTTAAATTGATTGTTTTGATGTAAATTCGTATTGAAGTTGATTTGAACCAATGCAATAATAATGTTAAAGAAATTTTCACACAAACACGCATATATAAATGTTAAAATCAAACACACATAACTTTTAATTTAGCGAAATAACTATGTTACTTCAATTTTTCGTAGTGTAGTGTAATGCATTCCACCACAATAAACTAGAGTAATTATTATCATGTACTTCAAAACAATGTCAAAATAATCACTATTATAGTTCAAACATAACTAATCTAGTTATTATTTTAGTTTATTTTATTAAGATGTAATAATAAATATATTACATGAATATGAAAGTATTGAAGTATAGTAATTATTATTACACTACTTAAAAGTTAAACTATAAAGCAATAATAATTACTATAGTTATTCATATGTTTCACAGTTATTTCTAATTACATTTTGAAATATGATTCTATGAATCATGTATGGACTATTTTTAATGGACTATAAAGTCGACAAATTCTTTCTTTTCCACGTGGTTTCTATTTATAACACAAAACATGAAATAAATATAAAGTATAATTAAAAATAAGTACGTTAATTTAATTTTATATTAGCAAAGAAAAAGATGGACAGGTTAAAAGACAAATATGGCGACTTCGAGAGTCAACACATACCCACTTTGACCGTAATTTTACGTAAAGAGTTATATAAATATTCATCTTAACCTCATATTCTCCGCATAAGCTTGCTTTTTTACTTTTTTTTTTTAGTTTTTTTATCAAATCATGTATATTTTGTTTTATTATTCTACGTATTTACATATAAGTAAAATCTTCGTATTTAGGATACGCATATTGTCTATTTCTAAATTCTTTATATCTATGGAAACAAAATTGTTATTTTTTTTCTTAAAAATAATATTTAATGTACTAAAGATAATAACTTGTTATAAAAATTTGATTATCATGGTTCAACTTTTTCTTAAAAATAACCGTAAATACTTCATACATAATATTATACAAATTAATCTATTGATATATTTAAACGATATGTTATATTATATGCACAACTGTGCTTTATCATTTTACATCTTACTGAGGGAATAATTAAGTGAATATAATAGAGCTCATTGTTATCAAGCCGCTCTTCTGCTACGTCACATTGCCAAACAAAAAGATCAAATACAAACAAGCTTAAAGGAGCACGAGCTCAAACTTACATTAGACTATTAGAGCTAATATAATAAACTACATGTCGACTTTAACTAGGCTCGTGAACCTAAAGAGATAGTTATTATATAAAGATAATAATTTTATTCAATATACAAAATATATATTTGAAATAATATATAAAAACTAAATAACATACTTTGTTGTATATAACACTAGTAATATGTTATGCATAAAATAATTATATATTCAATAATTAATAAACGAGATTAGCCCCGAGTTTAATAAATTATTAACAAGCCAAATTCGAGCCCGCTTGAATCGAATAAGTCAGCTAGGTTAAGATAAAGTCGTTTACATCCCTAGCTACTATTGACTTAAAGCTTGCTCTTTCCTTTTCATCTATTATACTTTTGGTATTAAGTTAGTTACCAAACACAGAATATGCACTAGTGTCTTTAGACTTTGCGTATGAAGTTGTGATAACTCTTTTTTAATAAAAAAAATTTCAATGTTGTTTTAAATATAATAATCTTTTAAGAGGAAAATTACGAAGTAAATCTTGTTTAGCGCTAGATGAAAATAAATATTTGGATTAAGAGCACGTTATTATTATTATTAATAATAGTATAGTAATAGGATTATAGGAAAGTGATATACATATAAATATACATCTTTTCGACATCAAATAATCTCTAAAAACCGCAATTTCTATCTAATAACATAGCATAAAAGGCTACTTATCATAATAAAACATAATTTCAGGTGAAACCAAGCCCCAAACGAAGAAACAAGCAAAAAGACGAAGAAAAACATAAGAAAACACAAGAAAACAAATAAACACGGCCCCATGCCTCAAGAAACATGCCCCCATGCTTCTGACACAAGAAAAGACAAAATTTGGAAGCAAAAGCAAGGGGCCGTGCTCATCATGCACGGGACCGTGGACGAGAATGCAGAAAAGACAAAGAAGAATTGAGCACATGTCACTAAAAACCACGGGGCCGTGCATACCAACCACGGGGCCGTTGCCACCTCACAGAAAAACAAAACAAATCTGGCACATGTCATAAAAATGCACGGGGTCGTGCTCATCAAGCACGGGGCCGTGCCTCATCATCCAGATTGCCTATAAATAGTGGCTCATTTGCACTCATTTGGTGTGCCTTGAAAAGAATTCTCCACGGTTTTCACTTATAAAAACACACACTAACACTCACTTTGAAGATCTAGTGAAGAGTTTGAAGGTTTGGGGGTCATCACCACTAATCATCATCATCAACCATCATTACCATCATTAAGAAGAAAGATTCATTTACATTTGGTTAGATTGTTCCAAGTTTAATCATGTATTTGTTATTATCAATCATCTTAATGTTTATCATCATGCTCATTATGAGCTAAACTCCTTTTACCATCTAAAATCTAAGAAGAAGCTTTGTTTTACTTGATAATTAATCAAGACATGTCATGTTCTAGTAAAGTACATGGTTATATTACAATTATCTTTTGATGGGAAATGTTTCACCATCTTAAATCACTAATTCAAAGTTGGTGGTTGTCAATCTCATTGGCAATCGTTCATGATCGATTCATGTTCTTGAAAGATAGAAATACTTTGATAAATTATCGAAACATGGATCCTTATATTGTACTAAGAAATGATGAGATATAAGTTATGTGTATTTTTCTAAACCTTGGTAATCCGCAAATGGCTTTGCTTAGGATATCAAATTAGTTAAAGAAACCATATGTTAACGGAATGTGTAATTATAACCTACATAAATCAACCAAGGGAAGGTTGTGTGATGAACTACAACCACCCGAAGTTGTTAGAAATTGGTATTCGAGAAATCGAAGTCAATCCTAATCTTTATACTTTACGAAACAACTTGCCAACTTAAATTGACATCATTGAGATGATATGACATTAGGAAAGGGTGGACTTTAAAATGCGCATATCATCTCCTTAGTGCCAAAGATGCTCACTTAAGGTTTAAGGAGCTATCTATCATATATTGCTACGACAAGTTTATCACATGTCTACATATTAATTATCAATGCTAAAATGGAGTGGATTCTTGATCTTAGATGGTAACCTTTGTATAATTGAACAACTCGTTTAGAATCTCTTGTCTTGGTCACCTATATATTTTATATAAGTATTTATATTTTATAAAAAAGTTCAAAAAAAATTAACCTCAAAATGATTATAACCTCCGATTGAAGCAAAACAACGATTCATTATTAGAAACATTTGTGTCCACGGATCGATACTTGGTTCTTACTAATACTATTCTACATATACGATAGGTACACTTGCCTATTTTGTGTATGTTTAGTCTTTGTAGAAATCATTTTTATAAAATTAAAACACGATCTTGTGCAAAAGAAAATCATTCCATCCATCATATTTTATACCACACGCACGCACGTATCAAGTTTTTGGCGCCGTTGCCGGGGACACGGTACGTTTCTAAGAACGATCCAAGTTTTAAATTAATCATTGTTTATAGTTGTACAAATTTTAACTTCAATTTCACTTTATTTTTTTTACTAAATATTAAAATATATAATTTTACGGCTAGCCTACTTTTTACCTTATCTTTACTTTAGCATAATTAATTTAGACATTAGTTTAAAATAGCTTAGCTTAACTTGTTGCTTAATATTAGACTAACCTTAGCTAACTTTTACTTTAGTTCTATTTTGATTTAGTCCCATGTATGTCCTCTACTTTTGGGCCTAAGCTTGTTTCTCCAATTTCTGAACCGGAACGACTCTTTCGTCGACGAACTCGTAAACGGACTGCAGAAACCTCTGAAGCAATCAAAGACGAATCAGTTGACGCCACCACATCGGGAGAAAATCAAACCGAAGAAATGATGGCGGCCCAGAACAATGAGCCGAACATGAGCCAGTATGCCAAGCCATCTCTCGAAGGCTACGACAATCGAGTGGCTCCACCCGAAATCACCGAAAATTTCGAAATCAAATCAAGCACCATTCATATGGTGGAAAATTCAGTTCAATTTCATGGTCTCCTCGACGAAGACCCTCTTTCTCACATATCCCGATTTCTACAAATCTGCGGAACCTTTAAAATCCAAAACTGTTTAGAAGATCAAATCAAATTCAAACTCTTTCCTTTCTCTCTAAGGGGCCAAGCCCTAGAATGGATAGAATCTCTTTCCTCTGGTTCCATTACCACTTGGGACTAGATGGTTGAACAGTTTCTCCTCAAATATTTTCCGCCCGATAAAACTGCCAAATACCGAGCCAGCATTACCGGATTCCGGACCGATGATGACAAATCGTTACACGCAGCATGGGAAAGATACAAAAGTCTTCTAAGAAGATGCCCACATCATGGACTGAGCGTATGGTTACAAGTTCAAACTTTCTTTGATGCACAATCTAGTCAAAACAAACAGGCCATCGACCAGATCGCTGGTGGAGACCTGGGATCCAAATCACCTAACGAAGCATTTGAAGTCCTGGAGAAGGCCGCAAAGAAGAGTTTCGCTTACAACCCACCAAGTTCTACACCTACCCATAAAGGAATACACCACGTTGATTCCAACACTCTGGTCACAGCACAGCTTGTAGCCCTTTCTAAAAAATTCGAACAACTTCAAGCCGAGCTATCAAAAACCAAACTCACCTGTGACACTTGTGGAGGAAATCATAAGACGAGTGACTGTAAAAAAGTCATCATGGCCATGGAAGAAGTCGATTTCATCGCTCGACAGAACAATGCTTTCAGCAATAACTACAATGCTGGAAAGACGGAGGTAACACTCAACCTTTACACGGATTCGAAAAAAGACCAATGAATCAACCCTTCCAGCCTAAACCTCAATTTCAAGATCAAAATTCTAGTAGCCATCAAAACCCAAGCTATTCTAAGATTGAAGAAATGTTAATCCAATTGATTACCAACACAAATTAAGCAGAAAAGAAAGCTGACTCAAGAGCTGTTGATATCAGCGGAGTATTATTAAAACATGAAGCCGATCTCAAAAGTCAACAGGCATCAC
>NW_027498032.1:0-40265 GCF_021521415.1 Bidens hawaiensis
GACTGACTGAGAGGAACCTTGGACAACACATCCAAATTTGTCTTCATTGGTTCAGAAGCCGACGCCATAGTTTGGGCCTCGGACGGAACAACAAAGTCTGCCGTCACATGCAACATCAACGGTTTCGGCCTCAGACGGGCCAACCACACCCGTCATCATCGGAAAATTCACTGACCGCAGCACAGGCATCGCCTCAGATAAGTTTCCCACACTTGTCATCATATGCAAATTAAGAGAGCTTGTCACCAAAGGAACGGCGACAGCAGAAACCATAGTAGATTGAGCTTCCACCGCGGAAGATGCCTTGAGGGACCCTGAAAGATAGAAAACATTAGACGGTAAACACTTAGAGAAAAATACATAATATAGCATACCTGGAGATTTAACAAGGCCAATCAGTTTCAAAAACCCACTAAGACGGGGCTTTTTGAAGAGTCGAATCTCCTCCTCTTCCTTATCATCGTCCGCCGCCGCGTCTCCTTATGGTGTGGGATAGTGAACGTCTCAGTGCTAGCAGCAGAACCATGTGACGAATTGTGGATACCCTAGTATCCACCACATTTCCAGGCTGAGAGGCTGAAGGCGTCACAAGACCTCCAGCAGCCGAAATTGGGATAGTAGCGAGTGGACTCGTGTCCACAACAGTTCCAGACTGAAAGACTGAAGGAAAAGGGAATCCTCCAGTAGTCTGGATGTAGGTGGTTGGGAGTGAAGGAGTGCTGGCACCAGAACCTGATGACGCAAGTAATGTCGCCAAAGAAGATACGGGAGGCCCAAACGGAACGTCAGACACAAGGATGACATCGTTATCATCATGCGCGACGTCCCTTTTGGCGAGACCTCTCGGAGGCGCAACCGCCTTCCAACCACTACCCTGTGCACCCTTCTCGTCGCATTTAGGATGGCGCAAAACATGAGATTGTTTACCTGAAAACATAAAAGCATTAGAAAAAGTACAAACGAGTATGTGTAAAATCACATCTTACCCTCTTTTGGGTTAATAAAACTAGGAGGTGGCAACGGCCGTGGTGGCAATAACTGCCCCATAGGAAGAGGAAACACAAAGTTCGGAACAATCCTTGTATAGATGGGCTCCTCCCGTGGACCCACCTCCCGCTGGAACAGAATCTTCGTACCCCCAGGCGGAGGTTGCAACAGCAATAGCGGATCCTCCATTTCTTCAATCGCGTATACAGTTAAAACTAAAAAAAAGGAAGTGCATTTGGAATCAACAGTCACTAACCTTCACCACCGTTCTGGATATACGGGACCTTAGTCGCATCACCCCAGATGCGACTCATCCCAAACAGCACCAGCGCGCGCTCCGGATAAGGGTGAAGTGGGGAAAGGCTGGCCTGTAAGGTGTTAAACCAGTCCGTCCCAGAAAAAGGGACTGGTTTAGGCTCTGGAAGATCCTTAACATCCCTAAAATGCATCACATGGGGAACCACGCGCGCAGTGACGTAGAAGAAAAGGCTCTTCCACTCATGCAAACTCTTTGGCGCGTCCAGATCAATGGCCTTGGTGCCAGGGTGAGTAAACAAATTATACCAACCCTGAGAATAGCGCCACTGATAGAAGGCCACTATCTTGTCAGCCGACGGTCTTATGCCAAGGCAATGACAAGTATACTGGAAATGGCGCAGACGGGCCATTCCGAGAGGATGTATTTGAGTCAGGTACAACCCAAACGCATCCAAAACCTCCAACAAGAACCGATTAATGGGCAACCGGAAGTTGCCAAGAAGAAAATACTCCTTATACATGGCAATCTTAAAGGCAGAAGCCTGCCTGACAGTCTTGCCTGGAGCAGGCAAATCAGGCTCAAACTCGGGGCCAAGGTGATAAACCTAGACCATGGTGTTGAAGTCTTCAGAAGATATTCGACAACCGACAAACACCAAGTTGTTGTTCTTCTTTACTTTGTTAGGCTGAGAAGACTCGGCCATAAAAATTTATGGAAAAGGAAAGGAGAAAGGATGGACAAAATAGAAATAAAGGCATAGAGAAAATTTGAAAGGTGAGGATGAATAGAAAAAAAAGGAAGACATAACACCTCCTTTTATACTCATCGCAATTAATGCTGAGGAAAGATACAAAGTAAAGGCAGGATACGCGGTCCAATCAACAGGCAACACGCCAAAGACACAGCAGTAAAATGTGTTACAGCTGGCGCATCACCGGAATTCTCGCCCACGCGCCTGACACAGACGAAAAAACTGCCCTGCGTAACGTAACCGTCGTCAAAACTGTCATATCAACTGATGCTTCACTGACATTCATTTAAGTCATATTTCCCCGCTATTAACACGTCATCACTTAAGAAATGACCAAGAGTAACAAGTATTGATAACTCAAGATAGGCTCCGCCATGGGACGGTTATCTATAACCTCCCGCCAAAATAGGCTCTGCCATGGGACGGTTATCTACAACCTCCCGCCAAAATAGGCTCCGCCATGGGACGGTTATATATAACCTTCCATCAAAATAGGCTCCGCTATGGAACGGTTATCAATAACCTCCTGCCAAAATAGGCTTCACCATAAGACGGTTGTCTATAACCTCCCGCCAAAATAGGCTCCGCCATAGGACGGTTGTCTATAACCTCCCGCCAAAATAGGCTCCTCCATGGGACGGTTGTCTATAACCTCCCGCCAAAACAGGCTCCGGCATGGGACGGTTGTCAATAACCTCCCGCCAAAACAGGCTCTGCCATGGGACGGTTGTCAATAACCTCCTGCCAAAACAGGCTCCGCCATGGGACGGTGTGTTTGTAACCTCCTGCCAAAACAGGCTCCGCCATAGGACGGTTTGTCTATAACCTCCCGCCAAAACAGGCTCCGCCATGGGACGGTTATCTATAACCTCCCGCCAAAACAGGCTCCGCCATGGAATGGTTATCAATAACCTCCAGCCAAAATAGGCTCCGCCATGGGACAGCTGTCTATAACTTCCTACCAAAATAAGCCCCGCCACGGGACAGTTATCTATAACCGCCCACCAAAATAGGCTCCACCATGGGTCGGTTATCTATATCCTCCCGCCAAAAAGACACCGAAAATAAAGGGTTAAACAACCCTTTGCTAACAATGGCTAACAAGCTAAAATATTCACAACCAAAAAGCCCAATATAAGTCCATAGCCCCCCTGTTTCAAAAAGGCAACTACGGACTGGGAGACTTATAGAGGTAGGGTAATAAACCCACTCCAAAATAACTCGTACATTGTCCCACTGAGTGGAAAGGCCAAGCGCCATGCAGGTAGCATGGCACCAGAAAACATGGCTGCGTACGACCATATATAATAAACATTCCCTGACACCACGGGATGGTAGCGCCAAGATCTCCACCAGCATGGGATAAAGGGAAGAATATTCATCGTAAACGACACCCAACCAATAAGGGATAAACAACACATATATGATGGTACTACCTAGTACAACACGTCATTGACAAAAGGCCCCGATGCCCACCAACTCTCGAGAACACACGTGCAGGGAATTATAATTAGTGGGGAGCCTGACAAGACAGTTGGCCATCCACATTCCTCTCTTCCCAAACGGCTATAAATACCAAGATATTTCCAAATGGTGAGGGATCCAAAATCCAATATTCTAAACTCTCTTTATATACTTTCAGTCACAAATCAAATACTGATTCTCACGCGTGAGGGTGGTTACGAGAGAATCCCCCCATTTCCTCGTAATGAGCTCAAGATGTTTTGTTTTGTAGGAAGCATTCATCTGCTCCAGAAAGGATCCCAACCCCTCGTGGAAAATAACTGATTACCACCCTTGGACTAAGCAATTAGACCTAAGTGAGGATCTCGTGTTTCTTCATTGGTAAATTGGATTTGATATTAAAACAATTTGATGTTGGTGAGAGAGTTTTATTGCGTATGATTTGTATATGTTCGATTGTTTAGTTTTATTATAAAAAGATATATAAAAAACAAATTATTAAATTTGAGAATAATTTTGTTTTTATAACTTATGATTCATAGCTTATATTACTTATCATAGATCCTATGTAGACCAATACTAGTTTTTTACTGGTCGTAGAGGTCTATACTACTTGTATATGATTATTCAACTCGTTTAAAAACATGGTCAACAACAAATCTGACATCTTTGGTACGTTGTCACATAAGGCTATATGACTGGTTATTTCACATTTTTTTAAAATTATATCCAACATCAGACTGATCATATGGTCGTGTGTGTAAAATATTGGTAGAAAATATAAGGTTTTAATAAATTAATTTGGTAAAAAGATTATTTTATTTGAAAACGCCATGCTTGTGGTGCGCATATATAATGTGTATATGTGTGAACCCTCGGGTGGGCAAAAGTGAAATTGCACTAATTTTGACGTTATTTTACTAATCTTGTGAAAATAACGTTAAAAGTGACGGAAGGTTAATTAGGCATCATGTGTGGCGTTGATAGCCGAAAGACAAGGGTACAAGCACCAATTGGAGGTGTCCCAATGGTTGAGTGTTATGTGCCTTATGTCCAAGGATTGATGCAAAACCACTATCGAGCCGGGGGTCTCATCGGAAGCAACTTCTCTATTCCTAAAGGGTAGAGGTAAGGTTGTCTGCATTTTACCCTCCTCAGACCCTACCATAGCTTTACTATTGATGAGATATACTGAGTATGATGATGATGATGATTCTTTTATTTGAAAAGTATTTTTTTTCTTTTTTTAATCTAATTCCCAATGGCTTTCTTGCTACTTTCCAATGGCTCAATCCAAAAAAACTATTTGACAAAAATTTACCGGAACAAGCTACCCGTTGGGTTGTTGTGGTGCAGCCGAGCGACAATGGGTAGTACCCGAAGTTAGGGATGTAATCAAGCCGAGCCAAAGTGAGCTCGTGCTCGACTTGTTAACTTTATCGAGCTGAAAACCAAGCCCGGCTCGTTTAAAGCTCTAGCTGAGCCAACCCTTGATGGTTTGGAAATCGAGCCAAGCCGGCTTGTTTATATTCGAGCTTTCTACGAGCAAAGTTTTTTTCAAGTTATTTTTTAGTGAAACGCGAGGCACAAACTTTTTGAAAAGCCATACCCAAAATTTGCCCCAACCCCTCGATAGTAAAGAGTGTTTGGAATTTTTTATTTCAACCTTCTTGTAACTTCTGACAATAAGTTACAAATTACAAAATATAATTAATGACTTCTTCTCCTCACAACTTTAAACTTTCAAACACCAACTTCTTTTTCGAAAAGTTCCCAAACACCCCTCTAAGACCAGGGTTAGGGGTGGCAAATGTGACCCATGTGTTGAATAAGTTGTATTAAAATGTATATAATGGTCAGAATGGGTTAAACTAAAAAAAGAAAATGATTGAAATGAATCAAAACGGGTTGACATTTCTCGAGTTTTTTTTATAGAACGAGAAAAATGGAAAAAAAAAATTAGTATTTTTACTTTTTTAGTTTTTGATTTATATTTCAAGTTATAATTTTTTAATTATTATTTTTTTTGAACTTTTTAATGAGGGGTTTTTGAAATCTCAACTCATTTTGACCCATTTCAAAAACCCCTCATTAAAAAATAAAAAAAAATAAAAATCATAACTCGTAATATAAATCAAAAACTAAAAAAGTAAAAGTACTAAAATTTTTCATCTGTTTTTTCTCGTTCCATAAAAAAATATAAAATAAAAAAAACCTTTAAGAAATGTCAGCCCGTTTCGCGTTTCCATCATATTCATTTTTAGTTTGATTAGTTTGACTCATTCTGACTAATTATATACATTTTAATATAACCCATTCAACCCAATGGATGAGTCACATTTGCCACCCTTACCAGGATTATTCATATTTCGATTCGATTATTAAGATTGAATTCGGCTTTAAAAAAGTTTGATGTCGATTCGATTTCATATTCGAGTACATAAAAATCGAATACGAATTTATGATTTTTATTCGATTCGAATTTAAATTCAAATTCAAATTATATATACATATATAATATTATTGTTTTAATTTGTGTCAATTGACTATACTATTGTTTCTAGCCCATATTACTATTATAAGGTGTTATTGATTTCTCGTTTTGAATATTTTGAATTTTAGATTATTTGTATTTTAGTTTTAAACTTATTATCATGTAGTATCGTAGTTACTTTAAATTTTTATGTGTGTTTTGCAATTATGATTATGGTTTTCGAAGTTTCTGGAATAGGTGAACTTGAATCAGGTCGAACTTATTCGAATTCAAATCGAATTGGACATATAATACGAATACGAATCGAATAGTTTAACTTTCAATCGATTACGAATATTACCAAAAAAAAATAATTATTTAAATTATTCACCTCAATTTAACTTGAAAATGTGTTATTCAATTCGATGAACAGGTAGATATTCGGGATTATTCGACCCATCATAAAGATTCATTACCCTGTGGCTTAACCAATTTGGTTAAGTAGGTCTCTAGCGTTATTCCCCGGGAAAAGTCAGTCATAAGTCTCGGTGGGTCACCTGTTTAATTGTCACCACTAAATTCAGTGGACACAAAACACACTCACACTCTATATATCATAGATCGATCTATGTCGTCACCATTCACAGCAATGGCTTCATCATTCCCATCCCTTGTTACCTCTCCACCGCGGTCTCCCTCCACAGACTGGGGGTTCCGTCATTGGTGTTGGAGCAGGCGGAGTCATTACGGACAGGCGGAACGTCATTGACTCTGTTTAAAAATGGGTGGAAGGTTCTGGATTCAATGGGAGTTGGTCAGCAACTCAGATCACAATACCTTGAGATGCAAGGGTGGTCTTGTAGTAGTTTGTATTAAATATACATATTCTGTTATTTAATTTTGATGATTGATTTTGTCAAATTAAATGCGCAGGATGGTGATTAGAACAGACAATGGAAGAGAGCTACGCTCGTTTACTTTCAAAGAAGAAGATCAAACATAAATATACGGTAGCATTTTTTATGTTGGTATTTTTCTAGAAATGCTCAGCCACCCTTGCGGTTATATATATGGAATTCACTTATGTTTTTGATGCATATGGATCAGTCAAGAGGTTGGGCAGTTGAACGAAGAACCCTTCTGGAGACTTTTGCCAAACAATTACCAGTCAAGAGGTTCCATATGTTTCTCCTCTAAGTTAGCAAACATTGACAAACATAAAGATGGTGAAACTTTGCTACAACTTGTTAATGGTACACAAATATCATCAAAGGTATTGCTTAGTTTTATACAGAAATAAAGTTTTCTTGATTTAAAAATCAACAATTTGGTCAACGTTATATAAATCAATAGGTGGTAATTGGATGTGATGGAATTCGTTCTTCAGTGGCTAAATGGATGGGCTTTTCAGAGCCTAAATATGTGGGATATTGTGCGTTTCGTGGGCTTGCAGATTACCCTGATGGACAGCCGTTCGGACCACGGGTGAATTACATTCATGGACAAGGCATACGTGCTGGTTACGTTCCCGTTTCGCCAACTAATGTTTATTGGTTCGTTTGCTTCAATAGCCCTTCGCCAGGTACGTTATTCCCAAACAAAGGGCAGCTTGGCCTTTTTACACTATTGGTCGCAGGTTATAAATACAACGGGTCTACTTGGGTCATGTTTTTCTCAAACATGGCCTGTTTGAGATACGGGTCAACCAGTTGGAAGTTGCTGAAATTTTTTGATCTATGAAAATAAAATAGGGTATGGAAATATGTTATGCCTAAAATCTTTATTTTTTATATAAAACAGAACGAGTTACTTAGTTGTTCTCTGCGGTTTACTCGTATTACAGATTTGATACGTTTTTTTTCGGAAATTACATATTTAGTGCAGTGATTTAAAAAAAAGTAACACATTTAGTCTCCACCCTTGGATGAGTGCTATATATATTTGTGACAATCGTCAATTTCAGGTTAACTCCGTTAACTCAACTCCCTCAATTCAAACTTAAGATCACTGAATCTATAACACACACTTCATTACATTTAAACTAGGGTTTAAATGACGCTTAACACTTACTACATGTGTAGTCTTTCGGGATTTGCACCGAAACGCAAACGAGTTGACGCAAACGATTGGTGAATAAACGAAAAACGTCAAAACAGTAATTATGTGATAATTATGTGTTAGACTTATGTGTTATGTGATAACATGGTTATAAACGTTAACTCAAGATGTAAACAAGTTAATTTGGGCTAGAAAAGTAATACTTAGAAGTGGAGGGGCCAAAGTGTAACATGTATTATTATAAATACTAATAATAATAAACACTAACCTATTCTTTTCTCCCTCACAAAAACCGATCAGCCTCTCCCCTTAGCTTCACTTGGCTGCCGTCACCTATACACACACATACAACCACCAATTTCAAGTTTTGATCGAAGATTAAGGTGCTAGGAAGGTATAATCGACTATTCTATGCATCCTTATTACTTGATTTTGATGTTTGTTGGGTTAATTACAAACCCTAGCTGCCGTCACCTATATGATGTTGTGTTAATATGATTGTTGTTGATTTGTTAATGATTTGATAACTAGATTGAATCTTGTTGTATGGTGATTGTTGTGTCTTTGATTTGAGTTCAAACACAAACCCTAATCTTGTATGTAATGTGAAATTGATGTGCATGGAATGTGTTTATGGGTCTAGAGGGTTATATGGATGCATGATAGTTCATAGATTGTTATTATGTTGAGTTTGGATGCAAACAGATTCTGGACAGAATGTGTATACGATGTTTAAGTGACTGTAACGAAGTGTAAACGTGAAAGTTGGTTGAGATTGTGGGTACTGCAGTAAACTAGGTTGAGTCTAGTTTCTATAAAGTATAAGTTTGTAATTTTTGGACAAGTAGAAGTTAACTTTTATGATTTTATAAAAACGTTGTGCAAAGCTGGGCTGTTAGACCTGCTGTTAGGTTATGTTGTAAATGTTATATCTCATGAACTACGAGACCAATTGGGTTGGTTCCACTTCTGGAAGTTGACTCATTGAGTTGGGAACCAAACCCAAGTGGTCTTGCATTTATTGGATTTTTCGTTTAACGGGAATTGCAAATAACATTTTGTTGTGCATGAATCTGACTGTTATGAGTTTGCTGTAATGATTTGATGATTGTGAGAAAACTATGAGGAATAAAAATGTAATAAAATATGTTCTGGAAACCTAAGACATATGTGCTTCTGTGATGATTTTTGGTAAATTAATTGAGATGCTATAATCGGTGAAATAGTACAATCTTTCTAGTAGGATTTCTGTCTCGGTGAAACTAGCTGCTGAGTTGTGTAAAAATGCATGAAACATGATACTTGCTATATAATTGTTATGTTTTGACCAAAATACCCTTGCGGGGAATAATTGCTAATTGATTGCCATGATTTGACCAAATTGCCCTCATGGGGAATAATGGCTAGTTAATTGTTATTTGTTGACCAAAATGCCCTTACGGGGAATAATTGATAGTGATGTACTTTATGAATACATGACACGTATATGATTGCTTACACATGTAATGTGTCACAAAAACACTTGTTAAAGTCACACACGATTCACAAACGAAACACGAAACATGTTATGTGCATAGGTATTATCTGCCGGGTCTAGAGACTCGATAATATTCCGACACTTAGAAAAATCTCTTTATTGTTTTAGAACGCTAGAGAGAGTTTTTCGGTGACGCGCATCTTGGTGATTTAATTTGGGAAATTCTTCGCAAACAGTGAGTTTCACTTTCCCCTCTTTAAACTGTTTTCAAACGCTTTTCACTTGGGGGAGATAACATACTCCACAACGCATTTAAGATTTTGTTATAAATTATATATCACTTGTAAAGGCTAAGTGGCAAACGAAACATTTGAAGTCCTACACATCGAACCGGTTAATATTTAGAATAGCGAGTCACTGTTGAGTAGTACTACTGGGTTTGACAAACCCCACCCAACGCTAAACTCGACTGGAGGTCGAGCGGGTGTAATTTTGGCTAACACGTACCATGGTCTGGAGGACCTAGTGACAAGGCACTTACTAAACGAGTCAGCTTCGGTGTCGAACACTTAGTAATACTTGTTGTATAGATTAGCTACCTATCGATATATAATTTGACATAACACTATCTGGTAACGCAAAACGCCGTAACGTGGTTACGCAAAACGCTTAACGCAAAACGCCGTAACGTGGTTACGCAAAACGCTTAACGCAAAACGCCGTAACGTGGTTACGCAAAACGCTTAACGTAAAACGCTGAACGCAAACGCTAAACGATTTATTTTTATATAACTTGTGAACTCACCAACCTTGTGTTGATACTTTTAGTATGTTATTCTCAGGTAGCCGAGGCGGGCGCGCGGTTTAGGAACATGCATTGCTTGAAAAACTTTTAACTATGCAAACTTACTGTTAACTGTTATCATTGGTTTTAAATCGTCCTGCGTGACGTAACATTGTTTATATGGTTTTACGCTTCCGCACTTATTTTCATTTAAACGTTTTTATGGTTTGATTATAACTGATGATTCCGATCCTGCCAGTTCACACCCTCTGACGGTAAAACTCCGTTAGTGGATTTTGAGGGTGTGACAGATTGGTATCAGAGCCATTGGTTATAGCGAACTAGAAGCTGCATGCATATTTGACTATAACCGCGACGACCCATTAGTTAAAATGATACGCACTACATAGATTTGTGTAGTCTTGTAATCTTATCTCTTTACCTCTTTCACTCATACGCGCGCGCATACGCGGCTTACCTGTAGGAATGTCGACGCCACCCCCATCATCATCCGATTCAATGACGCATGCTCACGGGAAGGAACCGCAGTTACCTACCGCCTCGCCACCCCGAGTAGTCCCGGAACTCGAAGCTCCCGCACCGAAGAGGTACCGCCTATCCGGAGGCATATACGAAAACGACGTTAGCTGGGATTGGTACCCTAACATGATCAGACGTATGGTCTATCGCGAACAAGTTCCCCCGTTACCTCACCCGAACCACCCTGCTTATCCCAACACCCTACCACCCATAACCGAACCTGTAGAGAGAGTTCTCGCAGCTGTTGTTTCATGCTTGGAGTGTGACGTGGGTTACATGCGCTATACGAGGGAGAACGTTTCCAGAATGTTAAAAGACGGAACCGAGACTAAGGAGGAGATTGCCCGCATGGCAGCGGCAATGAAAGAAATGCAAGAGGCTAGTGATCAACAGATGAAGATTATGATGAAGATGCAAGCCGAGATGATAGACTTGCAAGAGAAACTCCAGGTAGCAAGGACCCGAACCGAGATAGCTCTAGAGCGTTGCGATGTCTTACAAATGCAACTTGCTCAGAACGCAGCCGAACCTGAGGCAGAGCCTGAGGCCGAGCCTGAGGCGGGGCCTGAGGCCGAACCTGAAGAAGATCCCGAAGAGGAGCCTGAAGAAGATCCCGAGGAGGAACCTGAAGAGGAACCGGAAGAAGAACCGGCTGAGCCAGAGGCACACTCAGAGGTGTCCTCAGACGATGTGCAAATTTGCAGATCCTTGGATTGGAACTGGCTAACGCGATGAACTAGGAGGAGTTCAAAAGCATGATGCGAGAGGAGTACTGTCCGAGAGAAGAGATTTCAAAGTTAGAGTCAGAATTCTGGTCACTGAAGATGGTGGGCTCGGAAATTGAAGCCTACACTACTCGTTCTCACGAGTTGGCTGTGATGTGTCCGCGGATGGTAGATCCGCCGAGTAAGAGGATTGAAATGTATATTGATGGGTTAGCACCGCAGATTCAGGGCATGGTGACGTCTTCCAGGCCAGCCACGATCCAACAAGCGATCCGTTTAGCTCACAAACTGACGGATCAGGCTGTGACCCAAGGTGCGTTACCACCTAGGGGTTCGACCGTTAAAGCCCGTGACAACCAGAGTAATGACAATAACAGCAATAGCAACCCGAACAGCGGGAAGAGGAAGTTTGACAACACCAGATCTTCATCCTCGAACCTCCCACCGCAACAACACTACCGTAAGCCCGAATTCACTCGGAGCTTTAACACTCAGAATCACAACAACAACAACAACAACAACGGTAGCGGGCAGGTTTCGAGCGGATATGCTGGGAAATATCCAAAGTGCAACAGGTGCAACTATCATCATGTTGGCCAGTGTGACCGCGTCAAGTGTCAAAGATGCGGAAAGATGGGTCACCAAGCGAAAGAATGTAGAGGAGACCTTGCGGCAAAGGGTGCTCCTAAGCCACCTATGACGACGAAAGGATGCTTTGAATGTGGGCAGGAAGGTCATTTTAGAAAATATTGCCCCAAGCTGAAACAGAATGACAACAATGGGGGTAATGGAAGTGGCAGTAATGGTGGAAGCAATGGCAAGGGAAGAGCGTTTGTGATTGGGTCGGGTCAAGCCCGCAATGATCCGCACGTGGTGACTGGTAAGTTCCCTGTAAACGATTGTTTTGCTTCTGTATTGTTTGACACTGGAGCTGATAGGAGTTTTGTGTCGAAAGCCTTTAGTCAACTCTTAGACGTAACTCCAATTCCGTTAGATGCTAAGTTTCCTGTTGAATTAGCTGAAGGTAAGACCATAGTAACGACTCATGTACTTGCGGGATGTAAGTTAAAACTGTCAGGTCATATCTTTGATATCGACCTTATTCCTTTTACGCTTAGTAGTTTCGATGTCGTTGTCGGCATGGACTGGTTATCCGAGAACCGAGCGGAGATTATATGCCACGATAAGATAGTCCATATTACCACCCCTTCCGGCGAGATCATTTCGGTCCGAGGCGAGAGAAGCGGCATGACCACCAGCGTCATTACCCTTCTGAAGGGGCAGAAGTATCTACGAAAGGGTCATCCGGCAATTTTGGCGCAGATCATTGAGAAACCTGCGGAGGAGAAACGAATTGAAGATATACCTGTTGTGCGAGACTTCCCGGAAGTTTTCCCGGAGGATTTGCCCGGACTCCCTCCTATTCGTCAAGTCGAATTTCAAATCGAGTTGACACCCTGTGCAGCACCCATAGCACGAGCCCCGTATCGGCTCGCACCGGCGGAACTTCAGGAGTTGTCCACTCAGTTGCATGATTTGTTGGATAAAGGTTTTATCCGACCTAGCTCATCACCATGGGGAGCCCCTGTCTTGTTTGTCCGAAAGAAAGACGGGACTTTCCGAATGTGCATCGACTACCGGGAATTGAACAAGGTGACGGTCAAGAACCGTTATCCTTTACCCCGAATTGATGATTTGTTTGACCAGCTTCAAGGATCGAGTTACTACTCGAAGATCGATCTACGATCCGGTTACCACCAGCTGAGAGTGCGCGAGGAAGATATCTCAAAGACGGCTTTCAGAACACGGTATGGTCATTACGAGTTTTCGGTTATGCCTTTTGGCCTAACCAACGCACCAGCCGTATTTATGGATCTCATGAATCGAGTATGCAAGGCGTACCTCGACAAGTTTGTGATTGTTTTCATCGATGATATTCTCGTCTACTCCAAGAACGAAGCTGACCATGAAGAGCACCTAAGGGTAATTCTGGAATTATTGAAGAAGGAACAACTGTATGCTAAACTCTCGAAATGTGAATTTTGGCTTCGCGAGGTTCACTTTTTAGGACATGTGATCAACGAGAATGGTATCCATGTCGATCCCGGTAAGGTAGAGGCCATCAAAAACTGGGAAGCACCTAAGACTCCGACTGAGGTGCGACAATTCCTAGGACTGGCCGGCTACTACCGGCGTTTCATCGAGGGATTTTCAAAGATTGCTCAACCCCTCACCGCTTTGACTCACAAGGGCACTAAGTACAATTGGGGTGACGCGCAAGAATCCGCTTTTCAACTGTTGAAAACCAAGCTTTGTAGCGCCCCTATTCTAGCCCTCCCCGAGGGAACGGAAAATTTTGAGGTACACTGTGACGCATCTATACAAGGTCTCGGTTGTGTGCTGATGCAACTCGAGAAGGTTATAGCCTACGCCTCTCGACAACTACGGGTTCACGAGAAGAACTACACGACCCACGATTTGGAACTCGGAGCTATGGTGTTTGCTCTTAAGATATGGAGGCATTACTTGTACGGTACCAAGTTTACCATTTACACCGACCACAAGAGTCTCCAGCATATCTACGATCAGAATGAGCTAAACATGCGACAGCGTCGTTGGGTCGAGCTGCTCAAAGATTATGATTGTGCCATCAAGTACCACCCTGGCTAGGCCAATGTGGTGGCCGACGCCCTCAGCAGAAAAGAAACAGATAAACCCAGACGGGTGAGAGCATTGCAACTCACGATTCATGCCAGCTTACCCGATCAGATCCGCGATGCGCAACTTGAAGCTTTGAAAGATGACAATCTTCCATCGGAACTCATGCGGGGCATGAACAAGCAACTTGAAACCAGATCAGACGGGGTTCGATATTTTGAGAACCGGATTTGGGTTCCACGATACGGAGAGTTCAGAACTCTAGTGATGGACGAAGCACACAAGTCCCGATATTCTATCCACCCTGGCTCAGCTAAAATGTATCATGATTTAAAGGCACTTTACTGGTGGCCGAACATGAAAGCCGACATTGCCACCTACGTGAGCAAATGCTTGACTTGTGCCAGAGTCAAGATAGAATACCAGAAACCATCTGGTCTACTACAACAACCGGAACTCCCAATGTGGAAATGGGAACACATCTCAATGGATTTTATCACGGGTTTACCTAAGACACCGACGGGATGCGATACCATCTGGGTGATCGTTGATCGGTTGACTAAGTCGGCACACTTCCTAGCAATTAAAGAAACGGACAAAATGGAAAGACTGACTCGTGTTTACATGAAGGAAGTAGTGTCTAGACACGGAGTGCCTGTCTCAATCATTTCTGATCGAAATTCTCGTTTCACTTCGCACTTTTGGAAGTCGCTGCAAAGCGCACTAGGCACCCGTCTTGATATGAGCACAGCATACCATCCTCAGACGGATGGGCAAGGTGAACGAACTATTCAGACCCTGGAGGATATGTTGCGTGCCTGCGTATTGGATTTCGGAAAAAGTTGGGAACCTCACTTACCTTTGGTAGAATTTTCGTATAATAACAGCTACCACGCAAGTATTAAGGCAGCGCCGTTTGAAGCGCTGTACGGACGGAAGTGTCGATCACCACTCTGCTGGGCAGAGGTGGGTGACAGCCAAATCACTGGTCCAGAACTGGTACTCGAAACTTCGGAAAAGATTGTTCAAATCCGAAATCGCATGGCGGCAGCACGAGACCGCCAAAGGAGTTACGCCGACAAGCGCCGAAAACCTCTCGAATTTCAAGTGAACGATCGGGTGTTACTCAAAGTCTCACCTTGGAAAGGTGTGGTTCGCTTTGGGAAGCGAAACAAACTCAACCCACGGTATGTTGGTCCGTACCGGATAACTGAGCGCATTGGTCCGGTGGCGTACCGACTGGACCTACCAACAGAACTCAGTGGCGTACACGATGTATTCCACGTATCAAATTTGAAAAAATGCCTATCTGATGAAACCCAAGTAGTCCCTTTGGAGGAACTACAAGTTGATGAACAGTTACGTTTCATTGAGGAACCAGTCGAGGTTTTGGATTGGGAAACCAAAACGCTCAAGCACAGAAAAATTCCAATCGTTAAGGTTCGTTGGAACTCGAGACGTGGACCGGAGTTCACGTGGGAACGCGAGGATCAAATGATGAAAAAGTATCCTCACCTTTTTGAAGGGCTAACCAAACACAGAAAACCGCGAAACTCGGCAAACCGTCAGACATCACCGGAGGTATGAATTAAATTTCGGGACGAAATTTCTTTCTACTAGGGGATGATATGACAAACTGAAATTTTTTTTTTTTACTCTTTCAGACACTCATCACGACTTGACTCAAATTTTCGGGACGAAAATTCTTTAACATGGGAATGATGTGACAATCGTCAATTTCAGGTTAACTCCGTTAACTCAACTCCCTCAATTCAAACTTAAGATCACTGAATCTATAACACACACTTCATTACCTTTAAACTAGGGTTTAAATGACGCTTAACACTTACTACATGTGTAGTCTTTCGGGATTTGCACCGAAACGCAAACGAGTTGACGCAAACGATTGGTGAATAAACGAAAAACGTCAAAACAGTAATTATGTGATAATTATGTGTTAGACTTATGTGTTATGTGATAACATGGTTATAAACGTTAACTCAAGATGTAAACAAGTTAATTTGGGCTAGAAAAGTAATACTTAGAAGTGGAGGGGCCAAAGTGTAACATGTATTATTATAAATACTAATAATAATAAACACTAACCTATTCTTTTCTCCCTCACAAAAACCGATCAGCCTCTCCCCTTAGCTTCACTTGGCTGCCGTCACCTATACACACACATACAACCACCAATTTCAAGTTTTGATCGAAGATTAAGGTGCTAGGAAGGTATAATCGACTATTCTATGCATCCTTATTACTTGATTTTGATGTTTGTTGGGTAAATTACAAACCCTAGCTGCCGTCACCTATATGATGTTGTGTTAATATGATTGTTGTTGATTTGTTAATGATTTGATAACTAGATTGAATCTTGTTGTATGGTGATTGTTGTGTCTTTGATTTGAGTTCAAACACAAACCCTAATCTTGTATGTAATGTGAAATTGATGTGCATGGAATGTGTTTATGGGTCTAGAGGGTTATATGGATGCATGATAGTTCATAGATTGTTATTATGTTGAGTTTGGATGCAAACAGATTCTGGACAGAATGTGTATACGATGTTTAAGTGACTGTAACGAAGTGTAAACGTGAAAGTTGGTTGAGATTGTGGGTACTGCAGTAAACTAGGTTGAGTCTAGTTTCTATAAAGTATAAGTTTGTAATTTTTGGACAAGTAGAAGTTAACTTTTATGATTTTATAAAAACGTTGTGCAAATCTGGGCTGTTAGACCTGCTGTTAGGTTATGTTGTAAATGTTATATCTCATGAACTACGAGACCAATTGGGTTGGTTCCACTTCTGGAAGTTGACTCATTGAGTTGGGAACCAAACCCAAGTGGTCTTGCATTTATTGGATTTTTCGTTTAACGGGAATTGCAAATAACATTTTGTTGTGCATGAATCTGACTGTTATGAGTTTGCTGTAATGATTTGATGATTGTGAGAAAACTATGAGGAATAAAAATGTAATAAAATATGTTCTGGAAACCTAAGACATATGTGCTTCTGTGATGATTTTTGGTAAATTAATTGAGATGCTATAATTGGTGAAATAGTACAATCTTTCTAGTAGGATTTCTGTCTCGGTGAAACTAGCTGCTGAGTTGTGTAAAAATGCATGAAACATGATACTTGCTATATAATTGTTATGTTTTGACCAAAATACCCTTGCGGGGAATAATTGCTAATTGATTGCCATGATTTGACCAAATTGCCCTCATGGGGAATAATGGCTAGTTAATTGTTATTTGTTGACCAAAATGCCCTTACGGGGAATAATTGATAGTGATGTACTTTATGAATACATGACACGTATATGATTGCTTACACATGTAATGTGTCACAAAAACACTTGTTAAAGTCACACACGATTCACAAATGAAACACGAAACATGTTATGTGCATAGGTATTATGTGCCGGGTCTAGAGACTCGATAATATTCCGACACTTAGAAAAATCTCTTTATTGTTTTAGAACGCTAGAGAGAGTTTTTCGGTGACGCGCATCTTGGTGATTTAATTTGGGAAATTCTTCGCAAACAGTGAGTTTCACTTTACCCTCTTTAAACTGTTTTCAAACGCTTTTCCCTTGGGGGAGATAACATACTCCACAACGCATTTAAGATTTTGTTATAAAATATATATCACTTGTAAAGGCTAAGTGGCAAACGAAACATTTGAAGTCCTACACATCGAACCGGTTAATATTTAGAATAGCGAGTCACTGTTGAGTAGTACTACTGGGTTTGACAAACCCCACCCAACGCTAAACTCGACTGGAGGTCGAGCGGGTGTAATTTTGGCTAACACGTACCATGGTCTGGAGGACCTGGTGACAAGGCACTTACTAAACGAGTCAGCTTCGGTGTCGAACACTTAGTAATACTTGTTGTATAGATTAGCTACCTATCGATATATAATTTGACATAACACTATCTGGTAACGCAAAACGCCGTAACGTGGTTACGCAAAACGCTTAACGCAAAACGCCGTAACGTGGTTACGCAAAACGCTTAACGCAAAACGCCGTAACGTGGTTACGCAAAACGCTTAACGTAAAACGCTGAACGCAAACGCTAAACGATTTATTTTTATATAACTTGTGAACTCACCAACCTTGTGTTGACACTTTTAGTATGTTATTCTCAGGTAGCCGAGGCGGGCGCGCGGTTTAGGAACATGCATTGCTTGAAAAACTTTTAACTATGCAAACTTACTGTTAACTGTTATCATTGGTTTTAAATCGTCCTGCGTGACGTAACATTGTTTATATGGTTTTACGCTTCCGCACTTATTTTCATTTAAACATTTTTATGGTTTGATTATAACTGATGATTCCGATCCTGCCAGTTCACACCCTCTGACGGTAAAACTCCGTTAGTGGATTTTGAGGGTGTGACAATATTTCTGTAAGTGGTATGAAATGACCAAAAAATCTCCAATAAACTAGGTAATGGTACGGTACTGACAATCAATTATCTAAAATACCAAAACTGTAATATTGCAACCATAACCGTAACCTCAACCAAAACATAATACCAAAATTAAAAATGAAACAAATCAACCATAATATAAAATCCATTCAAAATCAAGTAATGAATACCAAAACATGCAAAATATCAAAAAAAAAAAAAAAACAAATTAACATATACAAAGAAAGTCAACATTTGTTTAATTCTCGCTAGTCATCTTTCCATTTTCCATTTCCATTTTCCTTTTCTTTGTTTATTGTTTCCTCAATTTCTATATAATAGCAAGAAAGAAAGTTAATACATGTTATTTTATGATATACACAATTACACATACATGAAATAAAAATATACGAATACACAATATATGAGTATACACATATATATTGAGAATGAACTTATTCAACTAATATATATTATGTTTTGAAAATCTCGCTTGAAAGTTAAATCATGAGTGTTGTAAACCTAATAAAAGCCCCTGCATATTCTAAACGGGTATCAGTACCCGACCCGTAACACCAGTACCCGAAAGCACCCGTACCTATAATCAGTAAATTTGGATACCGGTACCTGTATCCAGTAGACACATACGGGTACAAGTACGGGTAGTGAACAGGTACGGGTACAAGTATTTGGGGAAAAAATCCCATCCCTAGTGCCAACTGGTTGAAAGATTACCAATGTGTCACTTTTTTCTAAAAAAAAAATCATTGGACCAAAGGTGTAATTTCCAAAAATAACATATCAAATCCGTAAATCAGTGATCAATCATGTAGTTTGTTCTATAAAATTA
Organism: Bidens hawaiensis; assembly: GCF_021521415.1. Taxonomy (NCBI): domain Eukaryota; kingdom Viridiplantae; phylum Streptophyta; class Magnoliopsida; order Asterales; family Asteraceae; genus Bidens; species Bidens hawaiensis. Next base: position 19,447 of record NW_027498032.1, read on the forward strand.
TGTTTGATCTATTAAGTATTAACAATAATTGAAATTCCAAGGGGTCAAAAATGGGTTTGTGCCGCAGGTGTTGAACGATCCACTCTACACAGGTGGAATCAATCCATTTCTTTTGTCTGTAAGAGAAAAGGCGCTTATTCCTTGAAATAAGGGGTCAAAATCTTTATTACTTATATGAAACAAGTTTTAGACTCAACTCAACACAACCCATCTAGACCAGTACTAGGCTATCACCTGTAATCCAACCCACTAATCTTGTTACTCCTGTTTGTTTTAATAGTTTTCAAATGTAAGGTGACAGGTCCAAAAATTACCGATCCACTAATTTTAAAGAAGCAAACCAAGGAACTAATCAAGAAATGGCCCTCTGAGTTACAGACAATAGTTGATGTGACCCCAAACGACACAATCATCCGGACACCACTAGTCGATAGGTGGTTATGGCCGGGTATTAGCCCACCTGCATCATTGGGTGGAACCGTGGTGGTGGGTGATGCATCAGTTCTTCATGTAAGCAATTAGAAAACATGTTAAATATTAAACCTATGAACCTGTTACAGCATGGAGAGTAGTAATCGCAGCAGAGTATGGACGTAGACGGTATAGTTGTCAGCTTGGTCGAGTTTCCCTTTAGGATGTATAGTTAAGGATGGTGTTAGGGTTCTTGAAAGGAACCCGGTTTTAGGAGAGAGGAGGCACATAAATTGTTATGTGTGTGTGATTAGGTTATGATGTTAATAATTATCTCTCTTTATATACACCCAAGGGGAAACCCTTTATTAGTTAATTATAGGTAATATGGCCCATCAAGAATTACCAAACTAATATATAATAAGGTATAGTTAATATTTTGATCTATTATAATATAAATGATTATAATGACCATATATAAATATATATTATTATGTATTGTTCTTACATTCTCCCACTTGGCCGAGTAATCATTTATTATGAGTATTAGATAAGCTTGATCAGGAGTTAACACTCATTTTAGCTTTTAACTTAAACTGGAGCATAGAAATACAATTATTGAGTTGAACATCAGCTCAAGACCCCCATTAATCATACTGCAGTCCTTATTTAAAATCTAAGTAGTTATGATCAAAACTTTCAAGTAAGCCCTTCAAACGTTTGATTTGTACAATAATTTGTCTATATGTCATTATGCATGCAAAATATATTAAGAGACATACAAATCAAGACCGATGAGGAAATTTAATAGTTAATCATTCATAGTATGATATGCAGTTGCGCATAGGCATCAATAACCCGTCATTATTATAAGCGCTTTCATAATGTTTATGGTGAGACTTTTATTTATCGGATCCTTAAGCATATCATGAATGTATTCGATACGAAAATTTAGATTCCTCAATTCTTTCATAAACGAATAATTAATATCATATCACAATTTAATGCAACACCTCTCAAACTGTTACTGTTTGAGAAAACATAGTAGCTGACTTTATCACAAGAAGTCTTCAATATATAATTTATATGGAGTTTAATAAAACTTATGAGTCCACTAATAAATGTTCAACAACATTTATTGATAACAGCATTGTAATTAATCAACATATTATGTCGTTATGACTAAGGTTGTTGTTATCAGTTCATTATGACTCCTCCATGAGATAGATTTATCTGTTGACATAAGAATATATCCCGAAAATTACATTGTGTTATCTTTAAATATAACAATGTTTAGGGTAATCAATCGTTTGAGTTCTCACTTCTTCATTTTAAATTATAGTCTTTCGTTTCTTTTAAAAATATTTTAATACTCTTTAGATGCTTCACATTAATCTAGACATATCTAGTGTGCTGCAATTTTGAGCAATATCTGAACAAGTATAGACTTGAACATACATAAAGCTTCTACTTAATGAAGCATAAGGTAATAATCTCAATGATCCTATTATCCTCTAAATAGAGCAATATTGTTTGTTACATGTGTAAGGACCCATTTAAGGTAAAACTTATAGAACAAAACTAACGTCCATTTTGGTCTATCTCAGAATTTTATGATATCTATTAAGTAAGGGATATCTCTGAGATCTATCATATCAAAGTATGTACGAACAATCATATACTTGTCAGAAGAATGTCATCTATATAAGGACAATTTTGTTTTTAGTTGCTCCCACTCATCTTGAGGTAGGTACATTAATCCACTTGATTTTTTATGAAAATAATTGTATAAAGATTTCATCACACTTTGATGTTTGTATTAACCAATATATGGATTTTATTGACATTTTGACCTTCAGTTTATAACTTTTAGGTTGTTTTATAAACAAATAAGTATGTAAGCCGATTGTTAGGGAAAGTTGTTTTAGTGTTCATCTAATGTAGCTCTTAACTATTATAAGCTACTAGAACAATAATGATCCTTAAATAAATCTTTTGTAATATAGGTAAGAAGATTCTTTGATAATTGGTTTATCCTTGAATATAACCTTTAACAACCAATCGTGCTTCTTATTGTCTTAACGTTTCGTATTGGGATTTAGTTTAGTTATGAACACTCAAAGGTGATTCAACCAAATCTCAAAACGTTAGCCTGACTTATGGAGTCAATTCTGATTGATGCTAATGGTTTAATTATAAGGGATAGGATCATTAAACTTTCAAACATTCATTTCAACTTTAGTTAGGAGGTTATATAATCATCAGTGTTAGTAGGTTTTAAAACCTAGATGGCCTCCTGAGTTGATTATTGGGTAATATTAAAAGTCTCAGTTTTATGGATTAGTTCTTAGTTAGGTTGCTATCATTTTCAGGATTCTAAGTGTATAAGAGTTTGTGCAGTATGGTGTACAAGAGGTGTATCTAGAGTTAAATTTGGAGTAAAATTTAATGACTCCCTTCCCCCCACTTCTTGTACTTTTAACAAGTCTATAAGGACTTTTACTGCTCCCACTAACCTTAGAAACCTTTAGGAAATTAGCATACTTAGGGTCAATACTTAAAGACCAATAGATTCTAACAGAGAAACAAGTTAATAATATAAATTGTTGCAGTTTCTCTTGGTGAGTATTAGTTTAGTAAGTAATCTAAATATGCCCACATTTAAGCAACAATGAAACTTTTGTAAGAGTAGTAGTAGTAGTAAATTCTAAAGAGATAAGTTTTGATAAAATAGTGTTGTGATGAAGCCGTGTCTTGTACAAGAGGTGCAATTGAGATAATATCAAGTTTTCACTCCCCACCTCTTGAAAATCTTGTAAGTTATGACTGAGACACTTAAAGCTCCCACTAATCTTTAATATCTCTAGAAAAACTACATAAGGAGTTTCAATGATGTACTTGATGTGGGAATGTTTCATATATATGTTAGACTTGATATGATTTCATTAATGTCTAGATGTCATAATAAACTTAGGGACATATTTAGAAGAAATCATATTATGTATATATGAATGGATCTCTTTAAAACCATGGACCATAGAAGTCAGATTAGATACAAGTAAATAGCTTTTTAAATGATAAAAGAATTATGTCTGAATATTCCGTTTGAATAAGTTCCACGAATGTACGTGAAATATAACTTCTGGTGAACCCATACTTAGGGAATCTAAGTATGGGTGAACCCATACTTCTGGTGAACCCATACTTCTGGTGAAATATACTTATTTCTTATGCCAAGTAATGTTTAGGGAATCTAACACATGATTTATTATCACTAAGAATGAGATTATGAAAAATCACCCTCATCAACCATGTCATGATTTCTCATGAAATTTGGTTTTAATGGATGAATTTTATATGTCTCATTTGTCTTTTGTTACATTTTTATTTGCATGATAAAAAAAATTGTGAAAATATATAGTATCATCTTGTTGTATTTTATAAATGTTTCAATCCAAATATTGATAACAAATAATATGAGAGTTTAAGGTAAGCGTGAATTTATGTTGGCTATGCAAACTTCATAACTGTCATAATGTAACTTAATTATTGATACTAAATTCTGATTAATCTTCAGAATATTTAAGGTATCATAAAGTGTAATTAAAAGACAAATTATCATGGTTCTAATAACCTTAACATTTAAATTTGTCACTAACACTCATGTTAGTTATTTGTTGATTTCGGGTAAACATACAGAACTAGACTCAAACAATCATGTGTTGATTGGATTATTAGGATTAGCAGACTTAAATGTCATTTATACAACTATCAATTTTAGCCAGTTGTTCTTTTGAATTATAGATAGTCTTGTAATGCTTATGCCTAATCTAATGACATATTTTAACAACAAGACTTCTCCTTAGAGAACTTAAAGCTGGAAGTAATACTTGTATTTTGTCTATGAACCTTAGAATTATACTATTTAAGGTTTTAATGGTGGTGAGTTGAATAACATCTTATGTTCCACTGCCATATTCTTTTCTTTTTCATGTGTTGCTAATCAACATACTCATTTTCCTTTTGTACTTATGAGTGTTATAGTTGATACTTAAGGCAAAAAATTGTAATAATAGGAAATTTTAGTATGCAATGTACTAGAATATTGTACTTAATATCATGTGTGAACCCTTAATTTTATGGGTCATGATAGTACATTATGATATATTAAATAATACCATCTAACCTTATAGTTAGAACTTTTAAGGAGTGCATGAATCTTAGGAGTTATTTTGATTAGTCTTAGGAAAAACTGAATCTAGAATAACTCTAGTGATAGCATTTATTTATATAAATTCTTGATTATCATTATCGTAAGAGACATTATGATTGACTTATCCCATTTGTTATGCTCTAGTTTTCAATAGAATGATTGTTTTAGAAAGAGCAATAGGATAGTCATATCATGTCTTAATGGATAATTAAAACTGAGAAGAGCTAAATATTATTGAAACTCTTTATGAGAAAAATTCAGTTGCGTTGCCAGATTAGAGTGGATGATTTGGAGGAGATCGTTAATTATAGAAGAATGTTATAGTGAACATTATGGAATATTAAAATAATACAAATTAAAATTTATGATCATTAGATTAATGGAGGATCATTATATTTTATTGAAGATGTGGTATGTCTATTATTAACATCAAACTAATAGACTATAATTAAAAGTTCTACTTAAACAAAAAATAAATCACCTTTGGGCAGAATTAAAATTTTTTTAAGTATGTGTGCAAAAAAATTGTAACACATCACCTTTGGGCAGAAGTGAAACAATTATTTTAATTATGCACGGGCTAGTTTTGCCAGATTAAAATGTAACACATCATCTTTGGGCAGAAGTGAGACATTTTGATCATGTTAGGCAAAACTAACAAAAACTTTAATTAGACTTGAAAGATAGGGTAGATGTAACACATCACCTTTGGGCATAAGTGATACATCAAAAAATTCATTCAAGTTAAGCCTTCTTAGATTTGTAAATATATGTATATATATACACCTATATATAATATTTAACAATTTACAAAACTATTTAGTTAATAGCAAATCATTAGAGTTCTCGAAAAATTTAATTCTTGGAAAATTGAGTTTCCAAAAAATTTTGAGTTTTCGAAAATCTTAATGGGTTTACGGATTTCTGAGGTTTATGGTTTATGGTCGGTAAACTAGTTAGAAACCCATACAATGACTTGAAAACCCATAGACTAATCATGATCTTTATTAACTAAATTAATAATGATAAGATTTGGTTCAAATCTTTTTAATGATTAACAATTATATTTGCTTCCTATTTTAAGGGGATTCAAATATTTTAAGAAAATATTAAAACTTCTAAGTTATCCAAGATTTGAAAAAGTATTTCCCTAAATAATCATTAACAAATTTTAATTTAGATTTTGAACCAACATATATATAATTTTCGATAATAATGATGAACACGAAGAACATCATTGAAAATTTTAACAATTAAACATACAAAAAAAAACTTGGAATCGATATCTTTAAACATGAAATTAACAGATTTCAAAAATATTAGAGTTTAATAAATATGAATTTCAGTGATTTTAAACAGTTTCATATATTGTTTTCGTAATAGAACATGATATAAGAAACCGAAAAAATTAGGGTTTATCAAGTTTTAGTCCATGTCTTCTGATTCAATTCCATATTTAGGGAAAACATGATAAATATTAAATCTATGAACCTATTACAGCATGGAGAGTAGTAACCGCAACAGAGTATGGATGTAGACGACATAGTTGTCAGCTTGGTCGAGTTCCCCTTTAGGATGTATAGTTAAGGATGGTGTTAGGGTTCTTGAGAGGAACCCAGTTTTAGAAGAGAGGAGGCACACAAATTGTTATGTGTGTGTGATTAGGTTATGATGTTAATATTTATCTCTCTTTATATACACCCAAGGGGAAACCCTTTATTAGTTAGTTATAAGTAATATGGCCCATCAACAATTACCAAACTAATATATAATAAGGTATAGTTAATATTTTGATCTATTATAATATAATGATTATAATGGCCATATATAAATATATATTATTATATATTGTTCTTACACCAATAACTCCTAATCTAGGTCAAGTCGCTTGTTGTGCTTTAGAAGATTATGTTGTTTTAGTGCAAAAGATTGCGCCTGCACTAAAGGCGGGGCCCATGGCCATTGAGGATGCACTAAGGTCATACCAAAACGAGAGATGGCCGCGAATCTTTCCTATGACAGTTCGTGCTAATGTGGTTGGAGCAGTTTTGCAGTTGGAGAACCCATGGTTTGTGCGGTTAGGGACAATGTGTTGGTCCCTAAACTGATTAGGCTCGGACCGATGTTGGAACATACCAACTTTGAGTTTGAACCGATACAAACTAAGGTTTAACAGACGAGACGGTAAAATTACTTAAAATGTTGATGTTTGGTCTTACATATATATATGTATAGTGATAATGTTTTGAGATTTTATAAGAACCAAATTAGTTTTCGAATGAATAATTGAATATGAATCGACATAGAAACAGAAACAACAAAATAAAAAGATGCTCTTTTATACAAATAAATCTGATATCTAAGCATGTTTATTTACATATAAATTGTTACATTTTATATAATTATAAAAAAGATATAATTATAAAGTGTTCCTTTTGTAATTATAAATAGTTTTTAACGAGCAAAACTGATATAGAGTCATTTTATAGATATTCATTTTGTGTCCTTTGGAAGATGCAGTTTGGCAGTGTGTTGTTTGGTGGTAGAAGTTACCAACTATGGAGTTTCAAAAGTCTATTAATATGGGAATTGATGGGAGCCTTTTGTAGTAGGCAAACACTTCAAAAAATTAGTAGAGAAACTAGAACAATATGGGATAATTTTCTAATGTATTTCTTGATGCAAAAACGAATATTTACACATGTAGAGAACTTGGATAACCACCCATCTTCCTTATTCCATGGAGGACATGTAGGACATGCCCACTATCTAGATGCAGTAACTAAACATGCAAATATTAAGTCAAATATTAAAACAAACATGCAAAACTGGAAATAAATAACGGCTCGACTTCTTAATCCAAATAGCGACTAGGCTTCTTCCTTTCCCGCTTGGGCCTGTCTTGGGCTGATTCATACGTTGGGTCGGCCCGAGATGTATCATTAGTCTCCCCTTCAAAAGCGACGTTGTCCTCAATGTCGGTAAAAAACAGAAATTGTTCTTGTAAAACTCTTTTGCTTTCCCACGTAGCGGTTTCGAAAGGACGATTTTCCCAATGAACAAGTAGCTCCTCTTGATTCTCTGGTCCCACTTGTTTGTCCAATACAGCTTCTGGTAAGAACGAGACGACTTCTTCATTGAAACCTTCAATGTTCCCTTGGTTTACCGGTGTGTTACTAAAGCTTGGTTTTATTAAGGAGATATGAAAAACCGGATGGATCTTTGATGATGGTGGCAATTCCATTTTGTAAGCAACCTTACCGATGCGTTCCACTATTTTGTAAGGTCCAAAAAATCTTCGTGAAAGTTTCTGACTTGTCCGATCTTGAACTGATTTCTGGCAATATAGTTGAAGTTTCAAATATACCCAATCGCTGACTTCAAACTCTTTCTCTAAGGACGCTTGTTTGCTTGCTTGATCATCCTTTTCTTGGCACTTTCAAGCGAACCTTTTAAGGCTGCCAACAGTTCCTGGTGGTTGGAAAGTGAAACGTTGATATAAGCATTGGCAGTAGTTCCCGGAATGTGGTCGTGTATAGAGGTAGCTTCATGGCCATAAAGTGCTTTGAATGGTGTCATGTTGATGGAGCTGTGAAAGTTGGTATTATATGAAAACTCAGCCATGTGTAAGTACCTTTCCCATTTGGATGGAGCTTCGTAAACATAGGCTCTAAGGTATAATTCGAGGCAGTGGTTAACCACCTCTATTTGGCCGTCAGTCTGTGGGTGGTAAGCACTTGAATGGAGTAGTTTCGTTCCCATCTGTTTGAACAATTCTTTCCAGAAGCGACTTATAAAAATCGGGTCTCGGTCCGAAACAATGGTTTTTGGTAACCCATGCTGTATATAATTTTTTTTCATAGAAATTGTAGCTAACGAGACCGCAGTGTAGTGGGGTGGTAAAGTAATAAAGTGTGCGAATTTCGATAAACGATCTACAATAACCCATATTATCGTTTTACCTTTAGATGTCGGTAGATTCGTTATGAAATCCATATATATGTCATGCCAAGTATTTTCCGGAACCGGAAGAGGTTGAAGCAAGCCATAAGGTTTATAATTCGGTGTCTTAATAGCTTGGCAGACCGCATAATTCTTGACGAATTCAACAACATCTTTTTTTTAACCTGAGCCAAGAGAATGAAGTGGAAAGCCATTTAAACGTGGTCGTGACTCCGGAGTGGCCACAGATCGGAAAGGAGTGAAACTCTTGTAACAGACGTTCTCGAACATTGCCAACTGGTGGTACTAAATTTTTCCACTAACATAAACGATTTCATCGCGATAAACGTGATGAGGAAAAGCGATTGGATCAGTAGTGATTTTGTCACACCCCAACCAAAGGCGGCGGAACATGCCGGGGTGCAACGTGATTGGACAAATACACCAGACACTATTTAAAGTGACAATATTTATTTAACTCATTTTATTTCAATAAATCAATAAACAACACAACTCGTCCACACAAACAAGTTGAATACAAGTAGCAATTATATTGTTCGTTTTACTAATATCCTAATAGTCTTGGTAACGTTTTCGTCAAGTCCTCGAGTCAACAAAAGTTAAACCTATAACATTTCATAAAATAAAATTTATCAACCCAAAGGTTGGTGAGCAATTCATAAGTTTGAGCATATAAGTATATAGAAATAAAAAGCCACAAAACATGTATACGAAACGATAAATAAATGCAACAAGTTGGATAAATTGACAATCGCTAATAGAATTACGTTAGCGTCACCTAGCTACAAAGGGTTGCCAAGTAGTCTAGGATTTTATTGACCATTTCTAAAAACATTAGCACCACCTAGCTACATGGGGTTGCCAAGTAGTCTAGGATTTAATAGAATATCGTTAATTTCATTACATTAACGACACCGTGCTATAAGAGAATACCAGATAGTTCACGGATTTATGAATCAACCTTCCAAAAGCGGTAAACACATAAGCATATAAGCATGTAAGCATAGAACACCAAATAGAGCAATTATTTAAGTAAAGTATACAATCACGTTTGTGGGTTTAAGATTCAAGTAAATAAAGCATTTAGTTTGATAAGTATGAAATGACACCCCAAAACGAAAGATGGAAAAAGGGGTATGAAAGTACTCACCTCGATTGACAAATTGAGAACTAATAAATGATCAACATATAGAAGGCTTGTGAACGAAACGAACGAATCCGACTTGAATGCTAATTGAAAACAAATAAATAAAATATATTAATGAACTTGAACTTTAGTTGAAACTACATTTGAAACATTGAACGAGAAGGTTCAGTTGTTAATCGGGTTACCGGTTAATTTGTTAACGATTAGGGACTCGTACTTAATTGATGATTTAAAATAAAATAATATTATTTTATTGGGCTTTTAAATAATTAAACTAATATTAAATAGAAAAAATACGGGTTTAAATCAAGAGTTCGGTTTTATAAAAATGAATAGATAATAAAGCTTATAATGATGTTATTAATGATAAAGATAGTAATGATAATAATGATTTTAAAATTTGTTATATATATATATATGATAATGACGATAATAATATATAAATATACTACCAAATCGAGGATTGTTGTTAAAACTAATAATAATAATAATAATAAATATAATAATAATTACTTTTGTTTTTGAATACATTATTAACAGATTTTATGAATTTTACTATTAATAATTATTTTACATAAGTAATTATATATGCCATATTAATAATAACTAATACTTGTCACATTTTAATAATAGTAGTATTAGTGATAAGAATATAACTCGAGTAACGATGTCGTTAAACGACAACTAGGCCCGATACGGGTTTCGGTTCGATAAAACAAATGGATAATATTAACAATATTAGATTTTATTAATATTCCTTAATAATCATAATAATAATGAAAATAATAATCATAATAATAATAATCTATAATTGTGAAAATAATGATAATCATAATTGTTTTGTTAAAAGATAATAATAGCAACAATAATAATAATTATCTTGTTTATAAAAATAATAATAATAATAAAAATATCTTAATAATAATAATAATAATAATAATATTAATGAGTTTTAATAAGATTTATGTTATTAATAATACTTATATCAAAAAAATTTACTCCAAAGTCGGTTTAAGGGGGAATCAGACTTGGACTCGATTACCGATTAATTTGTTAGATATAAAGACGATAAAAAAACTCTAAATCCCTTACCATATGATGTTTAACCGAGAACAATTGTCGAAGCCGAGCAGGGTCATCGGAGATATAGGCTGCCGGAGAAACAAGGTCGTCGGAGAAGAAAAGCGAGTGAGGGAAGAGGGAAACGGGTGAGTGGTGGTGTCGGAAAAGGGAAAAAGGGTGGCCGGAGATCACGTCGGTAACGGAGAAAGGGGAAAGGGTGGGCAGAATCGCGTCGTCGGCTCCTCTAAGGAAAATCGAGGCTGCCAAAAAACGATGGGGGGGGGAGGAGGTGGCGGCTGGGTTTATAATATGAGTTAGGGTTATGTTTTATTTTTTTTAAGGTTTATGTATATAGTTTGTAAATGTTACACTTTGGCCCCTCAAGTTTGATATTTAGTTATAAATAATTTAAATCTTATATTGCTTTAAGGAATCACACTTTAGTCCCTAAATTTTAATTAACCAAACCAATAAACTAAAACTAACGGAATTTTTTTGACAAACTCCACACACGCTAGAGTTATAACATCAATAATTTGAAAAAAATTGTCGGTTCGGGTTTACAAGCTTAAACACACTACGAAATGAAATTTATTAAAATAAAACGCGAAAAATTCGACATGTTACAGAATGATTACAAAATGAATACAAAACGAGACCCAAAATCGACGAATGTCACAGTATCCCCAACTTTTTTGAAATTTCGTCCCGAAATTAAAATAAACTTAAAGAAAAAGTAATTATTAACAAGTATCTTTTTTTAGTAAGATAATTGCATGAACAAATTTTAAGCAAAAGAATAACGTCAAATCCTTGCATTACTCGAAAAACGCTACAAATGAGAAACATAATAAATGCACTTATATATAGGATGTACCGGCGGCGTGTCCACCATGCCTTTATCACGATTCGCATTTCCATCGTTTTTCTGCTATCATCCTCGGGTCTGAGTTATCGCACACAAGTGTACTTACTATGGGTTTCATACGGGGATTTCGATAATTTAGTGTGCACCCACAATTATTTAGATCGTCATATGGTACACATTATTTCGTCCCATTGTGGGTTTAAAGAGACATATTTATATTTTTTTTTGAAATCTTAAACATTTGAAACGTGCATAAATCTGTTGAATTTTAATAATGAGAATTCTGATAGAAGGAAATGAGAAATCCAATAAGTGAGTACATTAGGTCGGGGTAAACAACGTTACAAGTTAATAATAGCGTACGATGAGTTTCATACGTGAACAAACTTGAGGTTTAAAAGTAATTAAGAATTCGATTGCGTAGAATGTAATAACATGATAAATGAGGTGAGTTTCTTTGGGGTGACGCATACGTGCATCAATATAAATAAAACAATATTGATTAACAACCAAAACAATCGATGAAATTTGATAAAACGTGAATACGACCACTATTGTGAAACCATTTATATAATCGTCATTATAATAACGGTTTCTAATAGCGCCAAAACTTGTAGACAGCCACACATAGGCCGTTAATAGATTAGATGAAATGATATAGAATAATGTATAGAATCGTGTTTACATAAATGCTCAAATATAAATAACATAGTCATGAAAATATCGTTTAAAAGATAAACGAGATTTTTGGCGAAGTTAAGGTTTTGAAAGTATTACGCAAATTGTTATTGAATAGTTTGCATTCGGTCACGAAAATCAAAACAAAAAAATGAAATCTCATGTGCATAATATTGTTATCGAAACATCTCATCAAATGAACAGAAAATCGCAATAATTGTGAAACTCGAATTTATGTCGAAATATGTAAATCGCGTAGCGTATAATAGACTAAAATTGAAAATGAGGTCTTAAGTAAGGCCGTTTTATTGTTTCTAAGAAATGTACATAATAACAAGGCATCGCGATAGCGCGTAGCTAGAGAGACATTTAAAATTGCTATCAAATGAAAATCTTGTAAGCCAATTTGTTAAGGGAATGTATATACATATAGCGGTTGTGATGAAAAATTTTTATGAAATGACGCTTGCGGTAATAAGAAGTAATAATTCGCGTAAGTCGTTATTGAACAAAACTCATGACATAAAATCTAGTATACATAGTATTTATAAATGCGTCCCAAAAAGATTTATGAAGTCATGATCAGTCCGTTTATGCAAAATGAGGAAAGTTGTAACTTATTACTAAATAAATCCTGCATTCAATATTCAAAATGAAACTCGATTTATAAAGTTATTAAGAGATTTCTCACCTTAGGTGACAACATTTAAAATCTTGAAATCACACATATAATCGTTTAATAAATTATTTTTTTTGAAAACAATTCCTCATAATAAAATTTTGTCATGACATAAAATATGAGCATCCCAAAGATGATTCATAAAATATGAGCAAAATGCATAAATCGTTAACATTGAAAGAGTTTATAATTTAAAAGTGATTATTTGAACACATGTTGTTGCATATATACACATATATATATATATTAGAGGTTTTAGGCTTCGAGTGGTGGAGGGTTTGAAAATTTGGTGAAGAGTGAGTGTGTGTTCGGGTGTCTTGCGTAGTTGGGTCTTATTGAGTTGGGTTGATAGGGTTTGTTGGGTTTTGGTCGTTTAAGTGAGTTAGGCTTAGATGACTCGTGTGGGTAGTGGTTGGGCTATTAGGATGATGCTTTCTTATTTGAGTTCGGGTAAGTTGATGGGTTAGGTAAGTCGACCTTGACTAGCTTGGGTTGAAATTTGGTTTATACATGTATTTTGCAAGGAGTGTTCGGGTTACTATTTTGACATCAACTCTATGGTTGGATGGAAACGGTGTGGCGATATGGTTTGGTGAATTGACATAGCATGGGTCGAAGGGTTTTGAGTCTTAGTTGGGTAAACTTTGGTTCGCATATGTTCAAAGCATTCGTGAGTGTGTTTGTCGGTGTCTTTGAAGTATTAGGATAGTGAGTTTGATAGGTTTTTGCGGCGTGGGAGTGTCGGTATTTAAGGCTTTTTGTTGGGTTAATGTTGTACATCTTGGATTTTGCATGGGGCTTGAGTTGGTGAGGGTATACTCTTGGATGTTTAGGATTTCGTTCATATTGAGGAAAGACTTGAGTACGTGGGAAAGCTTTTGTAGTGGAAGGATGGTTTGATTTGAGACGGTATTTTGAGAGGGAATACGGGTGTTTGGATACTTGGTTGCGTCTAAGGAGATTTTTTTTTTTGACTAATAATAGGTATTAAATTGAAAATATCATAATTTATAAATAATGTTTGAAGCATCCATGAACATTTTGATACTAAAAATTACAAGCTAATATATATATATATATATATATATATATATATATATATATATATATATATATATATATATTACATAAACAGAATTTTTGAGATCCGAGCGTGTGAATCACACAATTTTTTATAAAGTTTAAATTAAAATTTTTTTTTGCTTATGAGGAAATTTAAATTACGTAAATTGAATGTTAAAATTTGTTATGAGATCTCATTATTAAATGATGAATGTCGTTTTTGGGAATACAAAGTTGCGTAATGAATTTTTATTATTATTATTATTTTACCAAGTCGTTACTTAATATCGTGTAACGAAAATATCGTGGTAAGTTAAAATGTCCGGCATTGCAAATCGAGAAATCACAATTTACGATTTTTGGTCTTTAAAGTAAAATTTCTATAAATTTTGCATGAGAGTTTCAAGAAGATTACAAGCTATAAGTTTGTGACTTTCTTGAGAAATCATGTCAAAACTATCATAAGAATTTTAAAACGTGGAAAATCGTATGATGTAAATTTTTATTTGCGAAAATTTATAACGAACTAAAGTTTGCATGATGAAAGTTGTCATGAAAATAAATTTGGGTAGTGAAAATTTTACCACATGTATTGTATAATGTGGTGTAATTTAAAATGTCGTGAGAAGTTTAAATAATTAAAATTTTGAAGTGATCGTCCAAAATAAACGGAATGGTTATAAAAATAAATTTTTTATAAAATTTTTGTACAAGGACTTTAAAGTCTATACAATAGGAAAATTTACTTGAAAAGTTGAGGCGGAATTTATCGTAAAACCTTCTTAATATGATGAAATTCATATAATAAGATTTTTGTTTGTAAATAGTCTTAATGAAAATATATGACATATTAAAAATCATTATGAATAGATCAAACTATATATATACATATATCTATTTTTTTGACTTATATCGAAGAGATTTTAGTGAACGAAATTTGCAATAAAAATCCTTGTGAAATCAAAATGGAAAAATTGGTGTAAAACTTTACCATATAAAATCGAGATATAAAAGAATTATTAACAACAATAAAAAAATATAACATTTATAAATGAAGACTTATGATAAGAAATTATAACAAAAGAAAGGAAAATGGTTTAAATTCTTGAAACGTAATAATAATGTTTTAAGGTTTAAAGGTGGAAAAATCGCGCATGAACCACCATGGCTTGATATTCCGACACTAAAACATTTTTACAAAACATGTGCACGTACCACCGCGTCTTTTTCATGTTTTCAACTCAAATAACGATTGTAACAAAAATAATAAATCGGAATACAATGTCATGTCAAAACACTAGTCCACGAACCACCGCGGTTCTATTGTTTCAACACCGAAAATTAGGATGGCGAGCGGAACCCTCACATTCGACTACTTAAAGTGGTCATCTCATATGAGACAATCTTTAAGGAGATTTGAAACAACGGGATCCAACTTAAGCTCGTGATCCATAAAACACAATAAAAACTAATGTTTTTGCGTTTTAAGGTAAGGATACCTTGGAGTACTATGAAAGTGTGTGTATGTGTATATTTATGATTTGATAAACTAAATAAGTATATAAATAAACAAGTGTATTAAACAATCAAGTAGGGTAAACACGTATAGGCAACACGTATAAGGACCCTAAAGTAAAGACTATACTAGGTCGTTACGTCTAACCACATATCTTATAGTCTTGTGGCTTTGATACCAATCTGTCACACCCCGACCAAAGGCGGCGGAACATGCCGGGGTGCAACGTGATTGGACAAATACACAAGACACTATTTAAAATGACAATATTTATTTCACTCATTTTATTTCAACAAATCAATAAACAACACATCTCGTCCACAGACACAAGTTGAATACAATTAGCAATTATATAGTTCATTTTACTAATATCTTAATAGTCTTGGTAACGTTTTCGTCAAGTCCTCGAGTCAACAAAAGTCAAACCTGTAACATTTCATAAAATAAAGTTTATCAACACAAAAGTTGGTGAGCAATTCATAAGTTTGAGCATATAAGTATATAGAAATAAAAGCCACAAAACTTGTATACGAAACGATAAATAAATGCAACAACTTGGATAAATTGACAATCGCTAATAGAATTACGTTAGCGCCACCTAGCTACAAGGGGTTTCTAAGTAGTCTAGGATTTTAGTAACCATTGCTAAACACATTAGCACCACCTAGCTACAAGGGGTTGCCAAGTAGTCTAAGATTTAATAGAATATCGTTAATTACATTACGTTAACGACACCGTGCTATAAGAGAATACCAGATAGTTCACGGATTTATGAATCAACCTTCCAAAAGCGGTAAACACATAAGCATATAAGCATGTAAGCATAGAACACCAAATCGAGCAATTATTTAAGTAAATTATACAATCACGTTTTTGGGTTTAAGATTCAAGTAAATAAAGCATTTAGTTTGATAAGTATGAAATGCCACCCCAAAACGAAAGATGGAAAAAGGGGTATGAAAGTACTCACCTCGATTGACAAATTGAGAACTAATAAATGATCAACATATAGAAGGCTTGTGAATGAAACGAATGAATCCGACTTGAAAGCTAATTGAAAACGAATAAATAAAATATATTAATGAACTTGAACTTTAGTTGAAACTACATTTGAAACATTGAACGAGAAGGTTCGGTTGTTAATCGGGTTACCGGTTAATTTGTTAACGATTAGGGACTCTTACTTAATTGATGATTTAAAATAAAATAATATTATTTTATTGGGCTTTTAAATAATTAAGCTAATATTAAATAGAAACAAGATGGGTTTAAATCAAGAGTTTGATTTTATAAAAATGAATAGATAATAAAGCTTATAATGATGTTATTAATGATAAAGATAGTAATGATAATAATGATTTTAAAATATGTTTTATATATATTGTTAGGGCATGAATTTTATGCTGAGGATCCTTAATCCTTAACTGTCTTATGGATAGATTATCCTTGAGATGTGAATCAAGGTATAAAGGATCAACGATCCTCGGTATTATTTGTTTACTAATAATTGCGTTTAGTATGGTGATGTGTTAGACAGGTACAACAACTTTAAGACGTACTTGTATCAATTATCTTCATTGAGTATTCTTTAGCTGGAGTATGGATCCAGAATCCTACTTTAACGTAGCTGTTAATGGACAATTTCATATGAAGACTGACATTTAACTAAGCACAACGGCTCCTAGACCTAGTCTACCCCTTAATTCGCTAATGAACGGCTATTAGCATGTGGTCAAAGAGCACGATGACGAAGAGTGGAAGACTAGCGGATTTATAGGAAAAGGTTGTTAGTTAGTTATTTTCTATTTTTCTTTATATATCGAGTTGAGATCAACATTAGAACACACAATCACACATCCCCTAGCTGTTAAGATATTTGTATTCACTAACATAGTATTCGTTGATCATCAACTCCATATCACTTGTAACTGACGTTTTGCCATTAATAAACTTGACGTGATAGTTTTCACCGTCCGAGGGTTTTTTGTGCCGGAGATTACTATAATCGCGTACTATCCGACCAAAGGTTACCTTGTTAATCCTTGACCGAAGTAATTCGACCAAAGATTACCTTGTTAAGTTTTGACCGAAGGAAGATTATCGTAATTAAGGGTTTTTTCCCTCATGATCAAATCATTGTGTTCATCAAGATTTCGATTATACATTTGCTTCTATCCTGTTAGCACTATACCTCACAATTTCAGATTTGGATACTTGATCCTTAGCAGATTTTTTATCCAAAACAATTTGGCGCCCATTCGTGGGGCAATTGGTGCTATAATCCATATTACTCCTATCAATTTTCGATTTTTCCATACCCATATCACTATCAATGCCTCTCAATCAACCTCTGCTTCGTCGACCATGCCCTCATCAATTCCTCTCTCATCAAGGACTTTGCCACCGATGCCTCCGCCAATCATGGGAGCACAACGAACTGCAGCTGCTGGGAGCAAGACGCAACTACCAGTCTTCTAGAGCTCAAAAACCGCTGTTGCTGCGCCGGTGGTTAATACTAACAGTGATGTTTCATCTATGTTTTCGCAGGTTAAGGCATATATGGAGCAGCAAAACAAGACCAACCAAAGGATCCTTCGTGAGATAGAAGATCTCAAGAAGACTAAGAGACCAACAGAGGATCTCACTCCTCTGATGCCTAGGATGCTGGATTTCACTACTCCAGGATCCATGTCTCAGCTCTCGCAAGGATCATCCATCCTTCAACAGGGGTCCATGGGTCAACAAGCTCAAGGATCCTCACTGTTTTAGGCAGGATCATCCATCCTTCAACAGGGGTCCATGGGTCAGCATGCTCAAGGATCCTCACTGTTTCAGCCAGGATCATCCATCGTTCAACAGGGGTCCAAGGGTCAGCATGCTCAAGGATCCTCACTATTTCAGCCAGGATCATCCATCCTTCAACAGGGGTCCATGGGTCAACAAGCTCAAGGATCCTCACTGTTTCAGCCAGGATCATCCATCCTTCAACAGGGGTCCATGGGTCAACAAGCTCAAGGATCCTCACTATTTTAGTCAGGATCGTCCATACTTCAACAAGGGTCCGTGGGTCAACAGGCTCAAGGATCCTCATTATTCTAGCGGGGATCATCCGTCATTCCACCAGGATCCTCTGGGTTATATATTCAAGGGTCCTATAACTCCCAACCTCAAGGATCCTTCTTTCAGAATCAAGGATCCTCAGGAATCCAACATCAACGATCCTCCGAAGCCCATGAAGGAGATTTCATCCCCATGCAGACGATCGCGTCAGGTGGTCCCACTCCTGTCGCTGACTCTTCTTATCTCAGATATTCATCCGAGATGCCAACATTCACCCAGCAAAGAGGTAACTTATACGATCCTTTATCCATAGATGCTAACCGTGGTTCCATGCAGGATGCAGGTATCAACCAAGCTATGGCCAAGGAGCTACAGAAGCTCAAGGATATGATATCCAGTGTTCCCGGGTTATAAGACCAATCCCTTAGATACCTGAGGGAAGCCACAAGTTATCCAGATTTGCTCCACCTATCTGTGATGCTGAAATCCCGAAGCGGTTCCAGACTCCGAATATGAAGACTTACGATGGGACCACTGATCCTGAAGAACATGTGGCACAATATAGAGAAAGGATGGAGATCAATCCTATTCCGGAGAGACTCAAAGAAGCTTGCCTATGCAAAGGCTTTGGATCCATACTGACAGGATCAGCATTAAAATGGCTGCTAAGTCTTCCTCCCTTTTCAATTACTTCTTTTTCTCATTTAGTTAACTTGTTCAACAGCCAATTTACCTGTAGCAGGAAACTTGAGAAGTTAACTAGTGACTTATACCGAGTTATCCAACCAAATGATGAATCCCTTAGGGACTTTGTTACGAGGTTTGGTAGGGAAGCCTTGGAAATCCCTAATCTTGACATAGCTATAGCTGTTGAGGCCTTCAAGATGGGACTTCAAAGGGGCTCCCCCTTTTATGATGATCTTGTGATGACTCCTTGCAGGTCCCTAGATGAAGTAAGGAACATAGCTCTCAGATTTATATGGTTAGAAGACGACAAGAGGATCCAGGATCGTCTAGGGAATCAAACAAAACAAAATCCTCCGACAAGAAGCAAGGATTCTCGTTCAAGAATAACAACACCAAGCCGTATAACAAGTTCAACAACCAGAACGTATGATCAGTCGAAGACGTAGATGATGATGAAGACTATCCATGCATCTCCGACTACTGTTTTTCCGTGGATACTCATGGCTTAATCTGCGTCATGAAAGATCTGGGAGAAAAGGCAAGGTGGCCTCGGAAGAATGAGAAGACGACCACCTTCAAAGACAAGTCTAAGTGGTGTGCCTTTCACGAAGATTTTGGCCACGTGACAGATAAGTGCATTGGATTGAGGAGGGAAATTGGATACCTCCTGAGCAATGGCCACTTTAAAGAGCTCTTGGGGAGAAAAAAATCCAAGATCCAGGATCCTGAAGATCTTCCGCAAAAAGCAACACCACCATCATCAGATGCTCATGTGATCAACTTTGTCTCCAGAGGCTACGAATTGTTTCAAGATTCCTGTACTATAGAAGAAAATCCCGCAGAAGAATTCAAGTTGGACGATGAAAGAAGACTGCTCATCCCCACTACTCGAGTGACTGATCAGAGAATCTTCTTCAATTCGAGGATCCAGGATCTTCATCAGGATGAGCTGGACGTACAAACTGTCAATTTCATCTCCGGAGGTTTGGACATATGTGGAACTTCATTCTCTGCAGCAAAAAGACTGGCCAAAGAGATCAAGATGGATAACGGAGATCGACCAATAGTATCGACCACCTTAACAACAGACAAAAGAATCTTCTTCGAAGAGGAAGACAAACTAAACATCCAGGATCCACATCACGACGGTTTAATTATTACTTTATTTATCGCTAACCATTATGTACGCAGGATCCTAGTTGACAGTGGGAGCTCGGTCAACATTATCCAACATGATGTCCTCAATAAGATGAACATCCCGGATTCAGAAATCATTCCTAGAACATCGGTGCTAGTCGGTTTCAGTGGTGAAACCAAGAAGACATTGGGGGACATCAACCTCCCAATTTATATCGAAGGGTTAAATTCATACCAAAAATTTTGTGTTATAGATAACCTTTCCTATTGCAATGTTATTTTAGGTAGGTCCTGGCTCCATGGAATGAAGGCAGTAGCCTCAACTTATCACCAATG
>NW_027498033.1:0-40816 GCF_021521415.1 Bidens hawaiensis
AGGATATCAACAGAAGTAATGATGAAAATTATATATATATATAAGAGGGTTATTTTGAGAACCATTGTAAGTTTTAAAAACTCTAATAACTCAATTTTAAACCACAAATTTTATTAAATGATATGAAATATGCGACTGAGATTAAATTCAATTAAAAATTGAAGCAGGAGAGAGAATAAGTATTTTTTATAATTACACAAGTTTAAACGTTAGTTACACATGTGTAAAAAGTCGATTCGGTGTGTAAACAAATACCGTATTTTTTTGTACATCACTTAAACTTACGTATTACATATGTGTAAAAAAATTCGAAAAAAATTGTTACGTTGAGTTCTTTCGAGTTCTTAAAACTCAAAGTGGTTTTCAAAAGAAATCAATCATATATATATATATATATATATATATATATTGATAAATGATCTAATACAGAAATTGGTTATCGTACATTACGTACACGAGGATTTCCATCGTTGATTACCAATTTGATTAATTTGGTCACGTAAGTTAACAGATGGGTGTTTTTGTCTTTTTACATTACTTTTAAAATTTAATGGCGCCAGTGTAATAAAATGTTTTGCATACACCCTGTTTTATTATATTTGATCACGTATCCTTAAAACTGCTTAACAATTGACGATTTTTCTTACTCGATTAACTTTGACGGCCTTCGTTGATATTAACGTCATGTATTACGATCATCAAAGTAAGTAATTTTAGGTTTAATTCTAATCAATTATTATTTTAATTAGTTGTATAATGTAGGTTTAATCGACTGATAAATTAATTTTTTCGATTTTTAGGTTATTTTTCTAGTTGAATTTTATGATCGATATTGTGTTTTATAGTCTAATCGTGATTCGATTAGACTTCAAATTATGTGTTTTAATAGCAAATCGTGGATAGGATTGTTGTTTTTCTTTTTAGAACGTATTAGAACGTATAGTTTTGGCTAGTAATTGTGATTCGGTTAGAACATATTATAACGTAGTAGAACGTATTAATTTACTTTTTAGGCTGTATTTTTTTTATATGTTAAATCATTTAAATGTAGTTTTTTATTAGGTTAAGTCGATTTGAACGTGTTATATATCAATGTTTGATTTTTTGTTTAAAACATGTTAACTGAACGTATTAGTAGATCATGTTATCAGAAATGGTTATTTTTAATGACTTAAATTGCTTTTGTTATCAGATCCTTCATCAGATCTTGTTATACCGCAAGTTAATGCATCTTGTAAACCTGTAAAATGTATGATTATTGAATCTGGTGATCATGCATATGATTTCTATTGTGAATATGCAAAAAAAATTGGTTTTTGTGTTCGTAAAAGAGGTTCGTACATGAATGACGGTTTATTAAAGTCTAAATATTTTACATGTTCGAAAGAAGGTCATAAACCTGCAAACAATTATGATTCTATGGCTGAAAAAGATGGTTGCCGTAGATCGTATTATAAAAGAAGGAATAGACCAACAATTCGGTGTGGTTGTCGAGCTCAAATTTTTCTAAAATCTAATGACGGTTTGAGGTTTGAAATAAATGAGTCGAAGGACATAATCATGAAATGGTGGATGCAAATGATATGCATTTTGCTCGATCAAATAGAAAGTTGACTCATGTACAACAAGATATTATATATGAGATGTCAACATTGAATTTGGGCCATGTTAAGGCGTTTAATATTATGAGGACAAAGTATGGAGGATTTGAGGAAGTTGAGGCTACAAAAGACGATTGTAAGAATTTCAAACAGAGTTTAACTTGTTATATTGTAAGGCCCCGTTACCGGTGCCTCACATTTGGACGTTGGATTTACTCATAAACACAGGTCTGATCCCTTACTTCTTCATCTTCGTACATTCTGTCTTAACATACCCGCAACATACATATATTTTCTTTAATCAATCATACATATTCAAATGTTGTACATATATATATATATATATATATATATATATATATATATATATATATATATATATATATATCATACACATCCATCTTTCACATACATACCTCCCTTGTCAATACGTGCAATATCCGAAGATCGTTCACGTACCGACAAGCTTTCATTCACATACAGAACATAATATCTATCACATAAATTATACATGGAATACACTTACCATTTAAGTTAAGTTTATTAACTATCACATCGAGTATGCACACAGCCCCGAAAACATAACAAGGAATTTGGGCTAGAAACTCACCTGGATTCTGTTTCTCTCTCCGTTAATAGTTAATCCTTTCTTTAGTTGAGCTCTGCTAATTGTATATAAGTTATACGTATCAAAACTCGTCCTATCGTATCAGATTACTTTTACTTAGTATTAAGCGAAGTTAGTATTAAACGAACTTAGCATTAAGCGAAGTTAGTATTAAACGAACTTAACATTAAGAGAAGTTAGTATTAAACAAACTCAGCATTAATCGAAGTTAGTATTAAACAAACTTAGCATTAAGCGAAGTTAGTATTAAACGAACTTAGCATTAAGCGAAGTTATCTACAGTAGCGACGGGTTTTGATTTTAACCCCATAACATCTCTATTCAACCTGTAACCCCTCGATATGATGTTAACCATTCCCGTGAACATTCCCATGGTCATTTTTGGATAAGACTCGGCCCGAAAACGCATAAAGTTTGGACCTTTAAGCTTAAAAACGTTCAACACTAGATCTAAGGTTTTCTTTGAACAAACCGTACATGTTTATGGGTTCATTAGGTTCATTCTAACATCAAGTTCATTACTTTACGTTTCGTTTAGACCTGATCTATTATAGTTTCAAGTTTTCATGGCTAACCGTCTATAAAAACATGAACTTTAAGATCGAAATCATACCTTTACGTGTTCGTTTGGTCTTGGTTAGCTTGTTTATGAGTTATAAATCTTGTATATGGCTCCTGTAATAAAGATCTACCAAAAACTAATGTTCGTTCGATCCCGTTTTCCCTCTTTCTCTCGGCCGTAAGGTGGCTATGTGTGTGTTTGGAGTGTGTAGGCAAATATGAAAAGATGGAATGAGGATTAGGGTTGTGGGATAGTTTAAGGGGGTATTTATATCCCTTAAAGCCCATGAACCTAAGGCCCATTACCCTTTAATCCATATTAATTAATCCAAGTCCATGATATTTTCTTTATTAATCCTAATTAATTATTTATGCCCAATAACTAAACGCGACTTTCTTTTATTAAATATGAAAATTTTAGGATGTTACATATATTGGCGAGTATGATGCTGAAATGGTTGTGCAAAGATTAAGTGGAAAGAAAACTATTGTGATGGTTATTCGTTTGAGTATACTGTTAATACTAATGGTGACTTAGATCGTTTGTTTTAGGCTGATGAGATTTCAAAGAAAATTTATTTGGCTTTGGGAGATATTATATCATTTGATGCCATATTCAAGACCAACAAGTATGTCAATTTAATACATTTGTTTTTTAATTTTTTATTTTTAACATATTTTTTTTAAATCGTTTTCCTATAAATTTTTTTATAGGTACAATATGGTTTTTGTACCATCTATTGTCATTGATAATCACTGTCGAAATGTTACAATTGGTTCTGCGTTATTATCATCTGAATTTATTGAATATTATTCATGGCTTTTGAAAGTTTTTCTTGATTCTTTCGATATTGCCCCAAAGGTGGTTGTTACTGATCAAGATCCAACTATGAAGCAAGCAATCTCCTTAGTTTTACCAAACTCGAGACATCGGTTATGTATGTGGCACATTATGAAAAAACTTACTGATAAGGTAACTTTAATGTATTACAGTACTATGCATATGTATCAGAACGTGTTAGAATGTCTAAACATATTAGCATGCATCACTATTGGTAGCTGCATATTTTTAAACGTGTTAGAACGTTTTAGGATATATAAACATATTAGTATGCTTTAGCATAGTATAAACATATTTGTATATGTGTTAGAACGTATAAGAACGTTTTAGGTCGTATAACGTTTTTTGTAACATCAGGTTAGTGCTGCCCTTTGTAACAATGAAGATTTCAAATGTAAAATATGTGACATTGTTTGGATGGATGCAATTTCTCAATCCGAATTCGAAACGCAATGGGAACTTATAATGAAGGAATATGATCTGGAAACAAATAATTGGTTTTCTAACATGTTTGAAATGAGATATGATTGGATTCTTGCTTATTATATGGATGAACGTCTTGTCTTATGAGAACTATATCGAGATCAGAAAGTGAAAATCATTTTTTGTCAAGTTTCTAACTCACGATAATAACTAGTTGAGTTCTTTAGTCATTTTGATCATTGTATGGAGATCCAAAGGCACAATGGTAGGAAAAATGATCATGATACAAGGTTCACGCATCCAGATCCGGTTAGTGAGAATCCTTTTGAGAAGGAAGCAGAACTGATGTATACAAAGGCTATTTTTAATGATTTCCAAGATGAAATGTATCATATTCGAAGCGGTGTTGCATGTTTGAAATCAACTGAAGAAGAAGATTTTGTGAGGTTTTCAGTTTTTGACTTTAATGCATATGTCCCAGAGGTATGAATTAGTTAAAGATTCTCTTTTTTTGGTAGAACGTTGTAAAACGTTTTGAATCATTTTTTGTAAGATATTGTTTTGATATAATGTTTAAAGTATTAATATATTTTTTTTGTGTCAGGTTTTGTTTAAGAAGGAAGGCGAGGAAGGAATTGATTCGACGATTTCATGCGGATGCAAAAGATTTGAACATTATGGGTTATTGTGTCGTCACAGCCTTTATATTTTAAATTTGTTCAGAGTTACAAGATTTCCAAAGAAATACATGGTGGATCGTTGGAAGAGAGATGCTGGTGTTAATCCTAGAACTGCTCCAATTTCAAGTTTCAGTAACGACAAATATTTAGAAGTCAAAGAGATCTCAAGTAAATAACATTGGCTGGTGAGTATCTCATAAATAGCTATGTAACTGATGTTGATGAACTAACTAAAGTCAGGGATCAAATGAATATAATGATCAAACAAGCCAATGAGACAAGATACAAAAGAACTCATTTATCAAAACGGGATAGGTTTGCTGCTATTCTAGGGTATGATCAACCATCAGAGGTGACTGTCTGTGTGCCTAGTGGTATAAAAAATAAGGGTTGCGGGTCACATAAACGGATTAAATCCCAGAAAGAGATAGTTATAGATCGGTCTGGGAAGAAATATAGGGAATGCAAAGTTTGTCATTAACAGGGTTATAACAGTCGAACTTGTCCTCAACTTCGAGAAGAATAGTTTTTAGCGCTCTTTTGTTGTTTATATTTTTTTATTTTTTACACTTTTTATGTTTTATTTTTCATGGAACGTGTAAGCTAGTTACTGGAACGTGTAATACCTTTTTTAATCAATAATCAATAATGCATCATAAGTAAACTGATACTATACAGAAGTTATATTATTATCCGGTTGAAAAAGGGAGTTTACACAAGTAGATCACATCAAAAGACCATTAAAACCTATTCACAAATTTATTTTATTCTACCACACCACAACACCACACCACACCACACCACCACACCAGCAGCCATCACGAACCCTAGTTGTTGTCAAATATCTCTTGGGCCCCTTCACGCTTGACTCTCTTATTCACCGTCACCTTGTGAGCTGTTTTCTTTAGCACATCATGAAGCTAGCCATAACATGAAGCTTGCTTTTCCAGGTAGGTTATTGCCTCTGTCTTCAACGTGCTATCAGGTTGCTTCAGAACTTCTTGGTACAGAGCATCGGTTTTTGTTGCTTCATCTCTCACACTGTTCTTTGTATCATCAACCACTCTTAGCCAATTGCAGTCTCTCTCAAGCTCGATGTTGATTCTTGCTCTGGAAAGGCTTTTAACAGTAAGATTCCTAGAATCCTTTTTTTTCAATTTTTTGTTTGTGTTTTTGTGTGATGCGTTTGTTCTCTCTTTATAGACCTTTATGTTTTTTGGTTGGTGAATGTAGTTAATACAATTTATACTTAATATCTGAATTGAATATAATTATATCTAGGCATATTAACACTTTAGTAGGCATGATTGCATTACCATTTTTTTCAATTTGAGTAGTTGAACGTATTAATGAAATTTGTAATCAATTTCTTTTTTTTTTGGTTTTTTTAAGTGGTTGTAGATTTAACATATAGCATAATTAAGTTAAAATTTGACGAAAAATTTTTAATTACATGCAGTTGTAATTTTAGTAGGGTTATTTTGTGACCAATTTTTTAATACTTGGTATATGAACGTATGAGAACGCAGAACGTACAAGAACGTGTAAGTGTCTTTTATAGTTGTCAGATATTTAATGTAAGGCCTCGTTACCGGTAGCCCTACTTTCGTGTTGGATTTACTCATAAACGCAGTTCTAAATATCAGAGTTAATTAAAACATTCGCGGAATATAAAAGCTTTTATAAAACATTTCATAACAAAACACCTCTTGTCTTAAAACAACATCTTGTCTTTCAAAATAAACAAAACATTAAACTTAAACATCTTGCGTCTTCCGATGCCAGCCCCTTATTCAGTGCCACGTGTCTCCTCACGCGAGCTGCCTCATCCTACTCACCTGCGTGCATACTAAAAGTCAGCTACGCTGAGTGAGTTCTAGTTAATCACATAATCATACAATACCTTCTTACATTTCATACTTAACCTCTTAACTTTCTTACATACACACGTAAGTGCATATACTTTCATTCTTACCTTCATACTTCCTTTACATACATAATCATACGTTTTAAAGAGCCTTTCGCCCTATAACCTCACAGATATTATAAGGGTCTGGTCCCTAACATCACAGATATTATAAGGGTCTGGTCCCTAAAATCACAGATATTATTAGGGTCTGGTCCCTAACATCACAGATATTATTAGGGTCTGGTCCTTTTGTTTCGTGTAACTGTACCGTACCTGTTCATACATACTTTCCTTGACAATACGTGCAATCTCCGAAGAGCGTTCACGTACCATCATCATAACATACATACATTATGCATACATCATATATTCATACATACATCCTATCTTTCATCATACTTATCAATCATATCTTAACTACCACCTGACGGTACATGCAATATCCGAAGATCGTTCACGCACCGACAAACAATCATCATACATAAATCATACAAGGCATACACTTACCACTTAAGATAAGTGTATTAACTATCACATCGAGTATGCACACAGCCCCGAAAACATAACAAGGAAGTGGGGCTAGAAACTCACCTCAAGGCGGTTGCGTTCACCGTTTACGGTTATCCCCTTCTTTAGCTGTGCGCGACTAACTATATAATAATTATACGTATCAATAACTATCACTACACATATCGTCTTTGTAGTTTAATTATTACCCTCAACGAGCGGGGGTCCGGGGGCAGCGCCCCTGGCAGCAAGGTTCTAGGGGCGGCAGCCCCTAGCGGGGTCCAAGGGGCAGAGCCCCTGGCTGGGGTTAAGCTTCCAGGTCAGCTTGGAAAAATTTTATTTTCATTAACTGTCTTATCACATTTTCCATTAGCATTTTGAATCATTGAATAATATGCTACTTAAAAGTTCAAGGGTTTATTTGTGATTAAATCATTCTTTTCTAAGTCCAGGGACCATTCTGTCATTCTGTTAAGCTTCTAATTCGTTACTTATCCTTAACGAACTGACTTACCATGACGAACTGGTTCTTGTAACGAATTAGAACCTTTAACGAACTGGACTCTTAATGAATCAGTCCATGTAGCGAACCAGTCCAAGTAGCGAATTGGACCTCCTAATTCGTTATCTACTTTAACGAACTGGTCATAACGAATCAAGGGTGATTCGTCACCCCTTTCCCTTAACGAATTGAACACAAAATGTAATCAGTTCGCTATGTTCCCATGGACGAACTAGCTAGCGAATCACCTTTAATTCGCTATATTCCTGTAGCGAACTAAGGTTAGGTCAGGAATGTCATAACATTCCCTGACATTCCCCCTTAACCTCGTACCACTTTCCGGCGCCGCCTTTCCGGCACCGTCATTGCCGGAAAGCCGCCGGAAAAACGCGATTTCGCCGGAAAACGGGTTTTAGCTCGTTTATCACCGTTTTTCGTCCCGTTCAATCCAGATCTGAGCTAGGGTGACTCCTAAGCTCATCATAGGTTCGGTTTATACCCGAATCCACCCGGATCTCGTGACTTAAACGGTTTAACGGTGTCGGCTCGTCGTTTCATGATTATATCTAACGGATTTAAGCTCAAATAATAAAATACTATCATTACCTCGGGTCGGTTCTCGGTTTCCTTTTCGATATCGGTTTAAAGAGAGAGAACTAGAGAGAGAATCTTAAGTGTGTGTTTTGGATGGTGTAAGGGATATGTGTAAATGAATTAAATGGAGGATTAAGGGTATATATATTTTTGATCATGGGCTTAAGCCCATGGTCTTTCCTTCATTCCTCCATAACCCAAGTCCATAACCCATATCCATTTACCTAACACAAGTCCATCTCGTATTCTATTCAACTAAACCGATAACGACTCGCTATAAAATAAACGAACTTTATTTTATTAATATAACCGAAAGTAGGATGTTACATTTAATTTATTAAATCACAAAAGATTCCCAATAATTTATTTCACTGTAGTTTTTCTTGTCTTATCTATCTTTATTTTATCTATTTAATTACAACCACACCTTTCATCTCACCACACAAAACTCATTTACCCAAGATATGGATTGTAAAGGTTCCTCATCTTCATTGTCTTCTTCACCAGCTAAGGATTTGTTGTTGAAACAGATTCAAGCGCAGATCCTTGATGATACACAGAATCGGGCTGCTTTACATGATCAGTTTATCATTACCGCTGGTGTAAACATGGATATGAGGGATGAAATAACAAATTTAAACATGCCAGGTAGTACTATTAACTATTTGTGTGCTTTGTTTTTGGTTGACACGGGGAGAATGGAAGTAGATGAGTTGAAAGAGTTGTGTAATATAACACCCCGGCTAAAGCGGAAACGCCTGAGTGTGACGTACAAATTGCTCAAAACACATGTGACACTATTAAGTGATAATATTATCATTTATTCATTCAAAGGCATCAAGTACACAAGTTTATCAAATGAACAAATACAAGGGAAAAAGAACAAAACAAACAGCTTCTTGTTTATTATTTATATAACCTAACTTCTACTATCTTTGTCATTTCATCCTCTAATGAATATACCTATAGCATATATATAAAATAAAGTCAACTAATTGAATAGTTGGTGAGTTCACACAGTTGAAAAATAATATATAAAAACCATACAATTCCATGAAACTTGTGAAAAACACATAAGGGTTCTTTACACTAGAATCAATGGTCCATGAGTGTAAAGAATAAATGAAGGTCTTTTCCAGTTGGGATTGTGCACCAACGTACTCAGATCGGAGTCCCTTTTCCACCAGAAACAAATGGTCCATGGTGCACAGGGGGGCGTATGATCATACTTATCAAAGAAATCTATGCACGTAATAATTGAGCAAGTAACAAGTAAACACACAAGTCCATGATGCGAATTGTAGTTTGTAAACAATAAAAAAAATAAATTGAACTTTTGATAGGATATATATGCTACCCCAAAAATATTTAAAAAGGGTAAAAAGGGGGTGTGAGAAACTCACCTTGATGTTAAAGACAAACTTGAAATAAAACCGAAAGTACGTAAATGAAATCGAAGCAATTGAACGTCACGAACAAGAATTAAAAACATAAAAATTAATATTAACTGACAACTCGTAAAAAGTAGATATTCATACAAGCACTATAAGTATTTTCTAAGCGATTCCTAGAATCCTTAGTATCCAAACAATCCCACGGATTATTAAAAGTTTGACCAAAGTTTGACTTTTCGTTGACTTTGACCAAAAGGTCCAAGTTGTTGAACGTTGACTAAAATTATTTACCTTTGACCCTAAATGTTGACTGACAACCCGTTGGTGACTTTTGACCAATTATCTAGACTTAAAATAGTCATAAGATATCATAGTCGCAACCTAATAATCAATCATGTAATTTGCAGTTAATCATCTTTTTCATACAACCCTATGACTAAGTCACACTTTTACCAATTTCATTTCTCATAAGTAAGACTAACCAATTAGTCAAATAATTCTAAGTTGACCTATAAAGTCAAAATTCAATTTACCACAATCATTCTATTACAAATTACAATTATTTTCACTAACCAATATGTTGATCATCCTTAACAAATTTTCAATCATCAAAACTGATTTTTCCAACCAACCAAAACTTTTGATTAAATTACCAAATAATTTATACATATTCTTTCAAGTATTATATACAACATATAATTTTCTTATAATTTTCCAATTCACACAAATATACAAAATATTCACACTCTACAACAACCTAATTTCAGTCTCTGTTTTAACACAGCAGTACAAAAATATTTGTCAAAAATTCTATATTTGTCCAATTGATGCAAGACCAATTGGATTGGATTCCTACTTCAATTTATAACATTCTACAAGTGGAATATCACCCATATCTATTTTCAATGTCAAGTTATACAATTTACAACACAACTCATAAAATTTCTCTTTCAATCAGGATTGCAACCCGATTTTGTAAATTAAAAAAAACTAGACAAACAAAGTCCAAAAATTATTATTCATGACTATTTAAAAACTAGATTCAAATTAATTCATCATAGTATCACAAATAAATCAGAAACACCAACGTATCATCAAGTTATACAATCTACAATCTAAAACATCGAATTTGTCAACAAGAAGATTCAAACCAAAAGTCACAAAAATCATGATTCTTATATCCTTATGATCTTTAATCATCAAGGAACCAATTTCTATAACCAAATCTCATGTATTTCATTATTTTACTGATTTATAAAATGATATTTATGTACAAAGGTTTCCATATTTTCTTTTATGACAAGACACAATTTCTTTAAAAACCATCAACTAGATCATCTTTTTATTTCTTATGATTACATGTTTTTGGATACTCAATCCCATAATCCCAAATCAAAGAAACATAAACAAAATATATCTTAACCATGCTTACTTACTTGCTTGATCAATGATATATCACTATTTGTTCCAAGAATCACCCAACTTGATTATGATATTTTGAGAGTGTTTTAGAAAAATAAAATGTATATGTGTGTGATGTGATATGGACGGCCAAAAGGAAGAAAAAGAAAAGTTATAACCTTAATTTTTATTTACACATCATTAACACAATCATTAAGACATAATTAATTTTATTAAACTTTAGGTTATGTCAGTTTTTATTACATGTGACATGTTACATTCAATTATAAACATTTCTAATAATCATATGTTGTGTACTAGTCTTTTTGTTACTTGTCATGTAATATATCATAGGTTATAATATTTTAATTATTCACTTCTCCTACAACATATAAGTATACAACAACTAATCACGTAGCATGTAACACAATTTCACCCACCACATATAATACATGTAACATATCATGTGTGACAAATTTATTATAACCTATCATATATAATAACATGTGTGACAAGTTTATTATTCTAGTTATCAATAACTAGTTACTCTCACTTAGGTCACCAATGACACCACTTACTCAATGTATGCATACATGATACTATATGCATGGGAGTTCAATAACTTAGTTAACCGAACTAACGGGGTTTATTGACACAGTCAAAGGATTTAACTGAAAATGTCGGGTGTCACATCGGGGATTAGAAATGTTGAATTTATATTTTATTATGGAGTTGGATACTATAATATATTTTTATACATATATTTATAAATAAAACCCAAAAATTTAAAACGGGTCGGATTTTCGGGTTTGAAAAGTAACGAATGTTACATGTAAGGCGATAAAACTTCTGAACTGTTCTATTGAATTGAAGATCGAGTTTCTTAAATCTAGCATGTAATAAATGGAATTAGGCAGTGTTTTCTGATTACATTATATGTTTTTATTTTATTGTTATTTTTATGTTTAATGTTTTTTGTTTACTTTTTGATGAATAACTCTATGTTATCTTATAAACAATTAAGCAAAAATAAGATATGTTAACTTGAACGTGTAAGCAAAATCTAATTAAACTCCATCCTATTTTCCATACAAGGTCTATTAACTAGAACATACAAGCAAAAATAAGATTTAAAACGTATAAGCAAAATCTAACTAAACTTTATTCTATTTCCATACAAGATATGAAAACTAGAACGTATTAGCAAAATAAAGGTCATATCCATACAAACATAATAAAGGTCAGTTTTATTCACCTTGCCTCTCATCAATTTTAGCAGTTAAAATCTTGCTGCTGAACAATTTTTTGTCAGATAATGCATCATATTCCTTCGCCAGTCTAACTATATCTAATTTGGCTTTGTTGATATCGGATAGTAACACCTTTGACAAGTATTTTATCCTCAAATCGTTTAGTTGTCGTTTCTGCCTTAGACACTCTTTGTAAAATCTGCTTGTCCGTGGATACTGCCCTTTGTAAGTTTCCAGGTGTCTTATAGCAAAGACACCACAATTGAGTTCATTGCTTTTTGTTCTCCAATCCATCTACAGCCTCTTGATCTCTGATATTTCCAATCTTGACGCAATCGGGTGCTTGTTTCTCAATAAGTACATGTACGTGCAAAAAATATCCCTCTGCGGGCAATCAACGTATTTAATTTTTAAATTAGTTTTTCTTTAAATCAGTTTACAGAATGTTTAAATGTATACCAGTTTTTCTAGGATACCCTTGTATCTTACTTCCAAAGCTTTTTTTGTAACATCTGCTTTTTCTTGAGCTGATTTAAAGCGAGCAGTTTTTGATATATCACCGTTAGCCATGTTGTCAATCAGCACGATTGTACCTGTTTTCAAATTGAAAACAACCACATAGAAATGGTATTCATAAAATACTGGCACAACAAACAGCGTAACTGGTTCGAGCGACTTGTATTTATGTAAAGCCATTATCTTGTCAAGGTTGTCTGTAAATACTTCTAGTATTTTATAATCGCTGACGTTTGCTTCCTTTAAATAGTAATCACTTGGCTTCATGTGTCAAAAAGAAAAATGTGATATAATTAATATGTGTATACATTTTTGTTAACGTATAAATAAAGGTGTAATACTTACTATAATTGTTGATATAGCAAAAAACCTTAACGAGGATAATTTTCCATCTCTCTTCTTCTCTTCATGATTCAACACCTCTGTGTAAATGTCCATAGCACCAGCCGAGATGTATATATCCGGACAAAAGCATTCAAACACAAACTTGAAAGCAGTGACGAATTCTGACTTGTAAATCACTTCAAATTTATGTTTATCAGAAAGATCACCAATAACAAATGGCGAAACAATCCGCTCATCAATTGTTATTTTTTCAGTCATTCCAATTTCCCCGTTAAGGTGATTTCAAGGCTGGTGCCAGTCTTTTCTCTCTTTCTTCTCGCTGTTGTTTATCTATTTTTATGATAACTTGCAGCTGGTGTAGGAGATGTAGCAACAATTGGTAATTTTTTTTATTTAGATTCAGGAGTTCTAAATTCTGCTGATTGATTGAAAAACGAAGTTTTCATTATCACTGAATCCAAATCTTCACTGTCATATTCATAATTTTCTTCAACATTAACATCAACCAGCCCTATAATAAGACTTAGTTTTAATATACATTTTGTTTGTGTGTGTGTTTGTGTGATTGTATATATAAAACTTTTTAATACCTTCAGTAGAATTGTTGATACTTTCTTTGTCACCACTTTCTGCATTTAATTCTTCCACTTCTGTAACTGGATACCATTTTTTTGTTTTTAATTTTTTTGTTACTATTTTATCAAAATACTATTTTTAAAACAAATAGGTTTTTTAATTTGATTACCTCGAATGGGTTCTCCCGTTTGCCTTTCAGCATCTTCTTGTGTTGATGTACCTTTATTCTCAAAATCAAGTGTATCATTACCTACTTTCTCATCTCCTTCAATAAAGATTATCAAAATTTTTAACGTTTAACTATTGTTATTAACTCATAAACAAAAATTTGGGTACCTTTACTACATCTCTTTTCTTCATTCATTTCTTCAACTTCTGTCACTGCAATTTTTTTTAATAAGTTTTTTTTTTTTTACTTTTTAGTGTACTATAATCAATAGCTTTAACAAAATTACCTTGAACTATATCAAATATTTTTCTTATGCCATCACCATTCTCAATTCCCTTGTCAACTACATCAGCCAATGGATCTTTTTCTGCATTTTAAATATTAGAACGTATAAGAACGTACAAGGTTTATGTTCATAAAATAAAATAAAAATTAGGAAATAATATTAGAATGTATTAGAACGTTTTTACCACCTAGTATTTTCTTTGAAATATTCTTGAAATTCTCTTCCACTTCTTTTTTGCTCATGGAATCAACAATATCATAGTTTACTCCATTATCAATCAAGAAGCCACACTTCCCACCAAATCTTTTATATAATTCAGCGGTTCGTTCCTGATCATTAGCAAACTTTGATTTTATCCCCTGCTTCTTTTTTTCTTGAATGTCTTCTTGTGTAGTCTTGTACATGCTTTCCGGCTCTTCAAAGTTCATGTGATTCAGTTGTTTCTCAGTGAAGTTGTTCACCCTGAGATATTTACGATACCTTTGTGTGAGTTTGTCTATTTTCTCTATCACCTTTCTTATCTCTTCTCTTTGATCTTTTCCGTCTTCAAATCCCTCGTGAGTCTCATCATTTTTTTCAACTTTTTGGTTCACATCAACTTCAAGCATTTTTTTTGTGTCTGATGGAGTTTTTAATATCAAATGAAACAAGACTTAATAATCTAACAAAATAAAATTACTATCTTAGAACTGTAAGGCCCCGTTCCCGTTGCCCTACATTGAACGTTGGATTTACTCATAAACGTAGTTCTAAATATCAGAGTTAATTAAAACTTTACGCGAAATATAAAACTTTCAAACCAATATACATAACCATCAATTCTTGTCTTAACGAGCATTCAAATCGTTTAAACATAAAACATTGTCTTTTAAATAACGTAACATTTCCTTGAGATACCAGTGTCTTCAATTCCATGCCATGTGTTTCCCCTCAAGCGAGCTGCCTCATTCTACTCACCTATGTGCATACTAAAAGTCAGCTACGCTGAGTGAGTACTAGTTAATCATACAACATACAATCAGTTCACATACTTACACATGCCCGAAGGTGTGTACATCATTCATACTTTACTTTACATACATAACTATCCATACTACGTAAAGAGTCTTCCGCCCTATAACCTCACAGATATAATAAGGGTCTGGTCCCCAACATTACAGATATTATTAGGGTCTGGTCCCTACCCTCACAGATATTATAAGGGTCTGGTCCCTATCCTCACAGATATTAATAGGGTTTGGTCCCTATCCTCACAGATATTATTAGGGTCTGGTCCCTAGCCTCACAGATATTATTAGGGTCTGATCCCTATTCTCACGGATATTATTAGGGTCTGGTCCTTTTGTTTCATGCCACTGTAACATACCTGTCTTTACATACCTTCCTTAATAATACGTGCAATATATGAAGATCGTTCACGTACTATTAACATAACATACATACATCATTCATACATCATATATATCAATCATATCTTTAACTACCTCCTGCCGGTACATGAAATATCCGAAGATCGTTCACGCACCGTCAAGCAATCATTATACATAAATCATACCAAGCATACACTTACCGCTTAAGGTTAGTGTATTAACTATCACATCGAGTATGCACACAGCCCCGAAAACATAACAAGGAATTGGGGCTAGAAACTCACCTGAACTCTGTTACGTTCATCGTTAATGGTTATCCCTTTCTTTAGTTTGTGCACGGCTAACTGTATAACAATTACGCGTATTAATTTCTATCACTATCCATATCACATTCTAGTTCAATTATAAACCTCAACGAACGGGGGTCCGGGGGCAGCGCCCCTGGCAGCGGGGTTCTAGGGGCGGCAGCCCCTAGCGGGGTCCAAGGGGCAGAGCCCCTAGCCGGGGTTAAGCTGCCAGGTCAACTTGGAAAAAATTATTTTCATTAACTATCTTAACACATTTTCCATTAGGATTTCATGATAATATTTTATTGTTAACCTCTCAATCCTTTAAGGTATCTTCTATAAATTAATAAGGTTCAAGGGCTATTTTGTAATTATCTCATTATTCTCTAAGTCCAGGGACTGTTCTGTCATTTTATAAAACTCCTAGTTCGTTACTTGGTTCTTAACGAATAACCCCTTTGTAACGAATTGAACCTTCTAATTCATTATCTCCTTTTAACGAATGACTATAATGAATTGGGGGTAATTCGTTATCTTTTCCTTAACGAATTGGGATACGAAGTAAGGCTAGTTCATTAAACTTCCGTTAACGAATCACTTGACGAATTACCTCTAGTTCGTTAACTCTTCGTTAATGAATTAGGGTTAGGTCAGAGAATGTCAGAAACATTCTCTGACATGCTAACCTCGTACGCCGTTTTCCGGCGCCGTCGTCGCCGGAAAACCGCGTTTTCGCCGGAAAAACGAGATCTCACTCGTTTCCACCGTTTCCGTCCCGTTCGATCCATATCTGAGCTAGGATGACCCCTAAGCTCATTTTAGGTTCGGTTTATACCCGATTCCACCCGGATCTCGTGACTTTAACGGTTTAAAGGGTTTGGATCTCTACATATCATACTATCATTACCTCGGGTTGATGCTCGGTTCCTTGGTGATTTCGACTAGAGAGAGAGAGAAACTAGAGAGAGAGCTTAAGTGTGTGTTTTGGGTGGTGTATGGAATATGTGTAAATGAATGGATTAAGGGTTAATTATTGTTTATATATCATGGATCATGGGCTTAAGCCCATGGTCTTTTCTCTCTTTCTTTTAACCCAAGTCCATAACCCATATTTATATAACCCAACACAAGCACGACCATAATAATTCATAATTTATTTTATTAACCGAAAAGAGAAAACGGGATGTTACAAGAACTTCTTAGAACGTTTAAAAGAGATGATTTTTTACCTTGTTTTTTTACTTTGCTCATTGGTTACCACCATTTGATTCTCATGGACTTGGCTCACATTCTAAACATCTTTTTCTACCTCATCTTTGTCATTTAAAATAACTAATAAATAAAAAAAAATAAGCTGTAGATGTGCAGAACTTAACAGAATGTATAAAGCTATTTTTATCATTTTTGGCTAACATTTGCTTTATAAGAACGTATAAAACAATATAAATGAGATGGTTTTTTACCTTGATCTATTCTTTGCTCCTTGGTGACTCCAACTTGATTCTCAACATCTTCTTGATTATCATGGTCCAGGCTCATAATAAATCATTAAAAGCATCAAGGTTATAATGATTTACACAAATCATTAACCACGTATTATGCTTAGCCTCACAACATGTCACTGTCATTATAGGAATGGACTAGGAAGTAATTAGTCTCCCTTTATTATTTAGGAGGATATATATATATATATATATATATATATATATATATATATATATATATATATATATTAGCTTATGTGTAAACATATACATAATCTATGCCCCCACAGTGAACACCCTTAGATATATAATTAGGTTGTCCTATTGAACTTAGATCTTGGGATCTCCAGTAAACTAAGTTTGGTTTTCCTTTATATATCATTTTTATGGGATTTTGTCTCATTCCACAACTTAATTTTAACTAAACCCTCAGGTTGTTAGATCCATAGCATTATCTTTGACTTTGTCTAGTCACTACAGATAACTTGTGTAGTTGAGATCAGTTGTCATGATGTGCTCTTAACTTATAAGTTAATTTTTGCCTATTGTCAACTTTCTAAGACTATAACCTTAGTGGCCACCTGAATCTAATTATAATATTTGTCTTTGTAAGATAAACTTATCATTAAAGCAAACACATCTCCATTATGCACTACGAACATTTTGTCCTCCATTTAGTCGTGTGCTTGCAATGTTAGATTGGATCACAACAATCCTCATTGCTAAACCTTTCAAGTTCAAATGCAAGACACCTCCACATTAAAGTGTTATTGTATAAGATCATCCAACTTTTGGATGGGGTAAAGAAAGGTTCTTCCTTTCTATAAAAGTATGAGAATTCATCTCAATTACCATTTCTGTATACCCCAAAAGGGTTGTTTCTTAAATGGCTTCCCCCACATTTCTTGCATTTTGACATAGTTTGCTTAACTTTACTTATGACCATAAATTGACACTCATGATTCGAACAAAAGCACGTCTTGTATCAGTGAGTTCGTCGATGCTTACTCATAGAGCAACACATGCCCTGGTGTAAGCTTTCACCACTTGCTAGCTTTTAAGCTAAACTTGTCATAAGGTTGTTATTAAACCATCACAAATCTAAAAGGATCACAAATCACTATCTGGACATACCTAGAAAGTTGAGGTCTTCCTGTGAGTTATATCATTTCCTTAGATTGAATGAAAACCCTCTTTAAATTTGTCTAAACACAAATTAGTTCTTGTGGTGCGTGTGTTTTGAATGTTTCGCGTTAATTAGTCTTTGCAAAGCACCATAATTAACAAGTACTAGTCTAGCATGCTTTAGACTACAATACTTTAGCATGTGAACAGAAGATGCATCATTCTGATTCTTCACAGCCATCACAATATCACTTTGAAACATTCATCCTTTAGTTTTAGACAAAAATATGAGACTTGTCACAATCTCAAACCTTAATATTCAAGAAAGTCTCATAAGTTATTGTATAAAGGACATACATAACTTTTTCATTCATTTAAGGAACATAACTCTTTTGCATTTGATCTTCACGGCTTATATGGACTTTTAACATAAGTCTTAATCCAAATCATTTTGATGAATACATTTATTACCAACAAGACAAATGCTACACATCTACAATCACTATTATATTGAGATAAATTCAACTTGATTGACACTCAAACTCTTGGAATTCACACTTGCATAAAGTGATCTATACATTTCAATGTTGTCTCTTGGAACTATTTATTGAGATATTCTCTCAAAATGAAAAACAACATAATAACTTTCATATAGTTCAAACAAAATGAATGGGAGCAGAAGCATCTATATATTCATCGCTATTGTAAGCATGTTATACTAAATCTCATAAGATTCACTTAAATTCAATTACAATAATAATAACATAATAGATCTCTTATGATTCACACTCGGTGAACTTTCAAAGATGAATATCCAATTATATATATATATATATATATATATATCATTAACAATTCACATTTAGTGAATATCTAAGGAGTTGAATATGTCATCAACATATATTAATTCACATCTACTGATTTCCAAGGAGGTAAATATCACATTCTTGTGTATTTCATCTTAATACACTCCCCAAGTTATTTAATGACCCTCTCATGATGTGGTTATGCATTTGATGTGTCTTCTTAGACTCTAGTAAACGCAACAACTCACAAGTTGTTTATTATGTACAAATTCTTTTTGAACTATCAATTAAAAATAATCCCTTTTTTTAACATAAATTTTTTGTTAAAGAAAATCCAAATTTATTTTTTTGTTCGTCACGATAAATATTGTTGTATTTGGTTGTAAAATTGCATGTGTTATCCGAAGATATTGAACACAAAATAATAATTCAACTGAAACTAGAACATAAACTGTAAAACACCTTTTAATAAAAATTCGACCAATGGATAAACATACAACATTTAGACATTAAATAGTGTTATTAACTTCAACACTTTCATCTTCCAATTGAAATCATCACAATGATATCATTTTATGTTATGTATTGAGGTATTCCCTCACATAGAACTCCATGCACACATATCTTCATTCTAGTATTGAAACTATACTCTTGAATAAATATGTTCAAAACAACTCAAGTTGTTACAATTACTAAATTAAAGTAACGAAACTTGAACAATAAATTTTGTTCACACAACACGAAGTTGTTTTCCACTATAGAGTATCCTTGAGAACGTTTCTTAGTTTAACATCTACTACTTTTAGCATGAGTAGCGAACCATTTTGATCTATCTAAAATATGCAAAACTTTGTTTAAAAAATCATTCTAAAAGATTTCTTTAGTTTTGCAATATATTATACTAATAATATCAAAAATGGTTTATAAAATCAAAACCAAAATATCAAATGGTTTTATATGGTTTAGGTTTAATACCCATGTACTAAAACGGTTTCTAGAACGAGAGTAAAAAATGTATTATAGCGCGCACGTTATAAACTTGAACGTTCACATATAACATTTTCCAAGGATAGAGTATATAAAAGAAACCATTTCTAATTATTTCTAATGCATAAGTTAGAAAATTAAATGTTTACATAAAACATTTCCGGTCAGTATTTCTAACAAACAAGTTAGGATTTAAACATTTCCAACACGCAAGTTAGAGAAAAGACTATACATAAATGAAACATTAAACGTTGAGACAAAACCTTTTAAACTGTTAATTTTCTAGTGTATAGCCCAAAAGTCGCTCCATTAACATTGAATTAATACTTGAATTATTAGTAACTTAATTGGAGAAATACCCAAAGACACCCGTGAAAACTTTTGTGCAATATTTCACCAAAACACACATGTACGTCTCACTGCAATATTTTCCAACACGGCTTTTAGAAAATTAACGTTTACACAAAATGTTATAAATAAATCGTATCTTACACACATGTTAGATATTTAGACACACTTTTTAAACACATTATTTTATAAAAATAACAATTTCTAACACACATGTTAGGAAACAAAATGTTTATAAAAACCGATAAACCCGATCTAACGCGCACGTTAGATTATTAACGTTTACAAGAAATGAATGGTTTACTTAAAATCATTTCTAACACAACTGTTAGACATAAACGATTGCAAAAATCGTTAAACAAAACAAAACAAAAAAACCCACCGGTTTTCCAAGACCGGTTCTAACACTATAGTTAGAATACAAATGATTACAAAAATCATTTTCTAAAACCAAACGGTTCAATCAAATATTACACTTTGTAACACGGTATAGGATTTAAGATTGCACCATGATCTCTATAAATCCAAACACAACAAGTTGTACTACACATGTAATTTCCCAAAAAAACATATTTATAAGATTATAATCTCTAAAATATATTTATTTTAAACCATTTCGTGAACCCACAATCCTTATAAATAAGGTTTTGAGATTGTAGCAACAATCTAACGAAATTTGTTTTAAGATTGTAGGACATGGGTCACAATATATCTAAAAATAATTAAATAAAATAGGTATAACGACACTCTCGTTATACTAGAGAAATACCGTAGTACAATACCGTGTACAAAACCAAAAAGGAAATATAATTAAGTACAATTTATATTAATATAAAGATTTATGTCGATGTCTTCGGTGAGAACTTCTACAGAAACTTCGTGACTCGAGTCTTCCACTCGTTGAGTATTTTCACATTCGTGTTAGTTTTTCCTTGATGTGGCTAACTCCATTAACTGCAACAAAATATGAACAAAACAATATATATTGAGCGTGGTTGAGGCACGTATTCAATACGCTTCCCTTAAAACATATTTCAGGTATCTATTAAAGAGTCGTCGGTCTCCCAGGGTACAACAACCGGAACAGTGTGTGTACAACCGGAGATGGCACTCGCACCTGAGATTGCACTAGGTATATTGGTGATCTTGAGAAGAAAAGAATGGGAAGAACAATATGTTGATGTAATCGAGTAGAAAATATACTCTCTATGGGTTCCCCACAAATGGATCGTCAAGTGTTCTTCATGTTTCAAATACCTCTTTTATATACATATATATATATATATATATATATATATATATATATATATATATATATATGTTTGTATACTTCTCTTTCCCCTTTTTTTCAAATGAGACACCAAGTCTACAATATATGCAAGAGTTATAGATGAGTGAGGAGACTCACTTAATTAG
This sequence comes from Bidens hawaiensis, assembly GCF_021521415.1. Lineage (NCBI taxonomy): Eukaryota > Viridiplantae > Streptophyta > Magnoliopsida > Asterales > Asteraceae > Bidens > Bidens hawaiensis. The sequence continues at coordinate 22,007 of NW_027498033.1, forward strand.
AGACTTAATACTCTAATAAAACTCAACAGTTTCAACATATGAAGAGTTTAATTTTAATAATTTAATATATTAATTTCTATTCACCAACTTATAATTTTCCAACAACATATCCATTATTTGAGGTGAATGTGATGGTAAAATGGTCATTTTAAAGATCATGATCGAGTAAATATAACAGTATTTAGTTACGAAACTTAACAGAATTGACAAGGTCAGTTAGTTCGGTTTATTTTGCCTTGGATCAACTTAGTTAGCTTGGATTAGGCTCACAAGTAACTAAGTTAATTATATCAAGTCCAAGAACCAGACCCAATCCTTCTTAACCTTTAGTTGGGTCGGGTTTCGGTGAACTGGGTCAGTGGTTTGGGTTATCCGGGTCGGATCATGGTTCGAGTTCAGGTTTTTGTGTGTTCGTTATTCGGGGTTCGGGTTCGGGTGTCAGTCTGGTTCGTTGTTCGATATGCTAGGCTTCGTGTTCGTTAATGGACTGTTCGGACATTGGGCTTGATGTTTGCTTAACTGGGCTTGGGTTTTCTGATTGGCTAATTGTTCGTTGGAACGCATGTTAAAAAACGGAGCGAATCAGTCACATAAGGGATTCGATCCCTTGACCTTCTGCTCGTGAAACGAAGCTTGTATGTTGAGGTAGTGAACCTAATTACTTATATAATACTAGTGTGAGTCCCGTGTATTACACGGGGAATTGATAAAAATGATAAACTTCAAACATTAACCACAATACAATTAAAAACACAATTATTATATAGCGTTAATACAATAATAAGTTGTGTTAATCATAGAAATTACAAAGCAAACATTAAACAAAAATTTTACAAATAAGTAAAAATTTCCTTGTACCCTACTTGTGGTTGTATTGGTCAATATACCTTGTTTATCAAAAATCAAAATCTTTGGCCCATGTCTGCTTGTAACTCTTGGTAATGTCACATATAACTATCTGTATAAGAACACAGGTTCTTTCAAACACAAACCAACCCTAGACATTGATTGACCTTGGCTTTTGTTTCAAGTCATCGCGAAACATATTGCAAGGAAAACTGTCGTCTTTAAAATTTAAATGCTATTAATTTGTTGTCTGCTAGCATCATTGGTGTTCTATGGATCAAAACTATATGTCCAATATTAGTTCCAAAAATGATTTTTGTTTCAATAACACAAGTACCTAAATGTATGATCTGTAGTCTAGTACCGTTACACGACCCTTCTTTCTGGTAAAGATTTATAAGTAGCATAATATAACCCCAACTTTTAGTATAAGTCTGTGTTTGGTAGTACGGATATTCTTAGACCATTAATAATGGTCTAAGAATGTTTAATATGTTTATTATTAACAGAATTTATGTTATATTTTTGTGCTCTGTTTATAAATGTTATAAGGGAAATTGAATACGGTGTTGTTAGTCGTGTAATATGGGAAGATTAACTTGATTAAAAGACTTGTTTTATTTTAATTATAATCCCCTCCATATTTAAGGTCACAAAACGTAACTCTTTGAACGAAATCCTTGTTTGCAGAGATTTTTATCCAAAAATCCGTCTTGTAGGTTAAAAAAAAACAGTTTTTGTCCTTTTATTTGATGAACTTGTTTTCCTTTTACTATTATTTAGGTGAACATATTATATAAACTCATTAAGTTAATATGCATACCTTTAAATCAAAAAGAAAATATAAAAGAAATCAAGAAATTGCAAGCACTGATGTACGATTTATGAAAACAAAAAGTTCTACAAGTTTATCAAAAAAAAAAAATTTGGGGGGAGGGGGATGATTTTAGTTTTTTTTTTTAAGTATTTCATCTAATCTCATTGAAAGCAATATAGAACTTTGGAGAAAAGTTACATTGAATAGATTCTAATTTGAGAAGATAAAGAATTTCTATTTCTAAATTAAAATTTCTACAATAATGGAAAATATTTAATTGAATAAGAGGTCTTTTGATCAAAACTACATAGTCCCTGGAGTATCGAGTCCCTGGAGGCGAAGAAACAGGTTCTTGTGGTGGCGGTTGGTGAGATTCCGGTGCCAGAAGTGGTGGTGGCCACGATGGTGGACAGGGGTGAGAAAAGTTAATGGAGTTGGGAGAGTTTTGAGATTTAGGGTTTGACTGGAATAAAAGATCGTAGATCCGAATAAGACTAAACTGGGTGGTTAATGACCCATGTGGGATTTATATTTTGAAAATGGGTCAAAAGTGTGAGAATGGCTGAGAGGGTGACAAGTGACAAGAAGCGGTAGTGTTTTATTATAATAGTATGATACATCTGTTGCTATAATGAGCTACCCTGCTCCTTTCCTATCCAATCTTTATTATTATTATTGCTTGTTATTGTTTTCTTGCTATTATTCTAACGTTATCATTTTCAACCTCATTATTATTATTATAATCAATTATTATTATTATTATTATTATTATTATTATTATTATGAATCATTACCTTGTCAAGATCCGAACTCGTTAACTAGACTTTGTTCTTTATCGGTTCGTTTTAGTAAAGGTCAAACCTCTATCGATCCCTAAGACCCGGTTTAGTTAGATATAAGACTTATTAACCAACCGAGCCCAAATAAACTAACTTTTGCTATAAATCGCACCTTAAACCTTCGAGCTTTGAACCAAACTATATCTCGAACGTTTCTACTTACTCGATGGCTTGACATTGTTATTTCTCTTGTATACTTGATCTTGAATATGGAGATGTGGGTGTGTTCTTAAATGTGTATTTTCTAAGGTGTACATGATATGGACGAAAATGAGCATATACGGCTTATGGAAATGTTTAGGAGGTTTAAACACCTCAAGCCCATGGGCTCTTAAGCCCACAATCTGTTAATTATACTTATTTCATGTTTAGTAACATAGCCCACTACCCATCTTATTTATATAATAATAAAAGTGGAAGTATTGTGTTTTAAATTTGTTCTTTATGCTTGTATTATTGTATCCTCTTTGTTGTGATGTTTTTATTTTTATTTTTTACTTTTTTAGTTTTATATTTTTAGCACCAATAATTTTCATAGTTTACAAATATGTCATACAATTTTTTAGTTTTAATCCCTAACATTTTTCACGTTCAACTTTGGTCTCATATACTTTTCATCTTTTAAAATTTTTTGTTAACATTTCGGTCTAAATTTAACGAGTTAACACGTTGCAACGCTTGTGTGGTTCATCCTTTTTATGTCCATTTTCCCGTTTAACGGTCCCGTCACACTACGTATATGTTAAGTTGACTTGGTTATTTTTTTTCTATATATTATGCTTCAGTCTAATTTTACGACGCAAATGAGCGTGTGTGCTTCAACATTTTTTACGTCTACTTTTGGTTCGGTTTTTTTAATGGTTAATGAATGTTACTCACCGTTGGTGATGTGAAGGTGACCGAATGCAGTGGTGGTGATGGTGGTAACTTCATCTCCGGCGATCCCCGCTACTCCGATGGCGTCGACTCCACCCTCAAAGGCATCCATATCTCCATCGTCATGTTTATCCCTGTCCATCTCCATTTGCAACCGGCAAACCCCTAAATCGGTACTCTCTTCTTCGCATCTTCCTACCGGGTGACAATCGTGAATGAAATCGGTGTTTTTTTTTTTCTGAATTGGGGTGTTTAGTAGGGTTTAATTTCGGTTTTTTGCTCTAGCATGTTTACAAGTTTCACTTGACGGTTGAACTCGAAGATTTTATTGCTCCGGTGATCAACTAAATTATTAATCGAATTTCTTTTTACTGCTAATCATATTTGCTTTTCCATTTTGAAATTAGGTTCACTATGATTACTGATTCGTGAAAAAATCTGAATTTTGATTTTGCAAGAGATTTATTGTTGCAGCGTTACTGCCTTAAGTGATTATGGGGCGTTTGGATGTGAACTGACAGCTAAAATTGTTACTCATTAACTGCCTTAACCCATCATTGGCCAAATATTAAGGTACGTAGGTAACCACATTACTCTAATTACTGTTTTGCAGCTATGATTAAAGGCATGTTAAAATCCCATTTTTCTATAGAATACGTTCATTTACAATTTACATACACATGAATTTTACATTATAGGCCTTCACTCATGCATATATGTGGATTAGCATATTATGCTTCGGGATTACACGCATGGATACTGTGGGTATGATTCCTAAACTGATGGGTCTGCTTGGTTAGCAATAGATAACAAGTACAAAAGTAGAGACACCGGGTTTTCGGTTGCAACAATGAAACGGACATGGTCTAAACGAGTAGAGCCCAAACCATTTCATTCATGAGATTTTAAGGTAATCATTATGCTTATGTGGTCACATACATACTGACATTATCAGTGTTGATTGACGAAAATTTAGCATAACGATTTTTTAACCCGGTTTTTGGATATTAAAAGTTATCTTTTTTCTTTTCCCCTCTCTTTCCTTTAAATAAGTATAAAAGGTCTAAGTTGGGCCAGTCAAAGGCTAGATTCGAAGGAACCGACAAAGGGCTAAGTTGGGCCAGTCATAAGATTCTCACAAGGTATAACTTATCATTGGAAATTTTCTTGTTTATAAATTCATTTTTTTACATATAATTATGTTTCACTTTGAGCAGGTAACATGACGAATATAAAGATCCTTAATTACGTTTGTTCTGTTGTCATGAGGCTGTACCGAGTCAAGTCAAGATCGTTTATGAGGCATGGCATAATCGGAGGACGACAAGTGTGAGGTTTTCCACTTGCAATATCTATTGCTTCCATGGCGTTCTTATGAATAGATATGAGCCAAACGGGTAAACAGGCTACATGTCTGGAAATCAATTGTATTAATATGTTTTTATTTTTTTTATCTTATATGTTTTTTTTATGTAATTCGAATAAATTTGTAATTTTCATTGATTTAAATTAAAATCTATTTACAAGTCGTTTCAAATTAGTTATTCGTTTTCATGTTTTACGTTTCCGTCTAATTTTAACGAATTCAAGTGTGTACTTGGTTCAACATTTTTACATGTATTGTTATTTGGTTTAACAGTGCCGCCGCAAACATGATTTATTTGTTTCTCATATTCATTTGGTTTACATGTTGTAGAATAACATCCCAAATTGGATTGCAATTGTACAAGTACAGAAACTCTGTCACAGCGCGCATGATGGTAGATATGGCTACTGGACGGTTGCGCATATGTGATGCTTTTGATTTGGTGTTACTACATTTCAAATAATGTGTATAAACTAACTTTATATAAAATGATTTTCTTTTGTGATGCAGGTTCAGTTGGATTTGATATTTATGACACATCTTTTTTGACAAAAAGAAGTCATGTTGAATTTACATGTAATTAAGTGTCATTTGATTCATATGGCTAATTTAGTTTTTGTTTTATAGCATGTTTATAAAGAAATGTTTTTAGTATGATTAAACTGTTCTTTGTTCTTATACAAACCTAAAGGCTAATTCAATGTGCATCATGAATTGCAAGCAGGTCATGCAGTTTTAGTATTCTTGGTCAAACATAGTGTTCATGCTCTTTCTTGATTTATCTGTAGCTGGAATCTTATATTAGGTATTTTAAATTACTATCTAAATTTAGGAATTTATATTATTCTCCTAATTTTGTTATTTACTTTGCAGATGTCAACCCATCATACTTATAGCAGGTCAAAGTTTTCACATATACCAGTTTGACCTGTTAAAACAATGTATAGCCAAAACTGGCCCGTTTACTCAAATGGGTCAAATTGCATACAACCAGTCATACAAGTCTCCTTATGCAGATTATAACAAGACTAGAAGCTGTTCTTGCTCATATGATGTAATGAAAACCGTGTTTATGTTTTGATACGCACCATCTGAATAAACTTTGTGGATATGTTTTGAAACTAATGGACTATTGATGTAGTAAGTGGAAATGCACTCTATTTGTGACCAATAAATAAACACAGTTGCTTTAATAAATAGCATTAACCTGGCTTTTCTAATTATGATGCGAATATTGACTTAATGATGTAAATGCCTAGAACTATGTTAATCACTACATATTACCCGCTGCGAAGCGCGGGTAAAAAAACTAGTTTATTGTTTAATTTGAATCACACACATATATATAATAAATTTTTCTTTATTTATTATTTAATAAAAGATGGATGTTACATCAAGTGACGAATGCAAAAGTCTCATAAAAACTATCGCATAAGATCAGAATACGCCGGTTGTTTAGTGATGTATAAATGAAGGGGAGTATTACACACGTTGCGCAATTTTTCCGTTAGCCATGGTTTTATCCCAATGGGTTTTTCAGGTATAGTGGTACAAATGCTCACCAAAAAACCTGCAACTCGACGGAGTTAGTAAACTAAATTTCCATCTTCCCCTCAAACTTAGCAGAATGACACTTCTTACCCAAAAACTAGGCAACCTAGTTTGGGAAGTGACACGAAAACAAGTTTAAAGTAATCTTAGGCGATATTGCAAAAGGAGCACACCCTCCCCTAATAACTAAATACATTACATATTCAACATAAAGCTGATCTTATACATTTAGTACTTGATATTTATTCATGGTCTTCAGTTCCTGTTTACACAGAGCTACAAACCTCCAATCCATTACCTGCATAGGGGCGTCAAACAAGTTTATCAAATTAATGTTTCAAAGTGAAGTCAAGTGAAGAAAATCCATTGGGTTATGTTTCCTTTTATCTCTGGCAGGAAAATCATGTAAAATTCAAATTGGAAATATATGAAACTTGACTAACTTGTTTCACATGATTACAAAAATTTAGGGACAATACCACCATTTTGCAACGTATAACAAAAAGTAGGATCAAGTATCTAGAGAGAGATGGTAAAATTAACCATCAGGATCAAAGAAAAAGACTTGCTTGGTTTTCCCATTTGGTTGAGCCTTCTCATGTGTCTTAATTCCTTTCGCCTGTAATATACAACCATAAACATATCTACTTAGCTTCAAAAGGTCATATAAAACTACACGATTTTTGGTCAAAGACTTGAGGAGGTTAATATTTAAATCACAAAATAAGCAGTATGATATTGCAACGACATATAAATAGTGAAGCATACTAGATAAACTTAGAAACTGAAATCAAGCAAGAATTCCCTACACCGAAAGGCCATATAAAGTGCTTCGGAAAGTTTGTTTAACACATATAATTTAGCTTATGTTGATGAATATATCCTGGAGGTTGGTTGTACCATGTAGGCATCCTCATATAATGTGTCACAAAGGAAGGCATTATTGACATATAATATCGTCTAACCTAGTTAATTGAGAATGCAAGAGATAGAACAAATGTATAGCTGTTGGCTTAGTAACAGGAAATATGTTCTAGCGGATAACTTGTGATCTTTATAGTGTGACCAAACAAGAAATATGCTCTCGACAAACATGACATCTCGAGAAAAAATATATACGACCAGTGGTTGCATTTAAACAAATGTACTTGATTATGAAACTTTAGTTAGACTAACCTATAAAAATACATGATGTTGACTAACTTCCATAGTCCGAGAAAACTTAGATGAGTTGACTTTGAAAGTATTTTTCTAACAATTTTAAAATAATGAATAAAAATCTATACATGTAATTATATCTCGTAGGGTATAAGTAAGACTGGTAAAGTGGGCGGGTCGGGTGGGTCTGGGTGACAAATCAGCATGTGTTCAATATGGGTGCAGGTCATTTAAGACATGTAATTCGGGTCAAAACTGCCCGCCTTAAAAAAAGACCTAACGTTGTTTCTGAGACTAAAGTTGCAACTAAAATCAGCCTGATGAACATTCCGTTGACTTGAAAAACTTGTGGGCCTTGGGTTCGCCATCAGACACGAAAACAACACGCAGGTCAGATTCAACTAAAAGATTCAAATGCAACTGAACCTTTTTCTTGGAGCACCCATCACCGACCGCCACCTCCAATCTGTTTTGAACCACCACGCACCCCCGATTACTACCACGCATCGGTTCTAAACCAACAAACACGACCTCGATAAGCACACTAGATCCAACTGCCAAATCGGATTACCTTTCCAACCCGAAAAAACCTCGATCTTCAAACTGTTAGATTTCTCAATCACCTTATCAAACTCTGATTTCTTGGAATTGAAGCATACATGAACGCCAATGGGGGACGGGAATACTATGTATAGTGCTTCACTCATTTACGATAAATAATAAATAAATAGGCCATTCCATTTCAATAAAAGACCCACCCAAGTTCCATAGCTTTTGGTCCGCCACCACCACCACCACCACCACAGTACTCAATATATCCCACCAATAGCAAGCTATGGTAGGGTCTGAGGATGGTAAGATGTAGACAGCCTTACCTCTACCCTTTAGGAATAGAGAGGCTGCTTCCGGTGAGACCCCGACTCGATAGTGGTTTTGCATCAGGCCTTGGACATAAGGCACACAACACTCAACCATCGGGACACCCCTGATTGATGCATGTACCCTTGTCTTTCGGGTATTAACGTCACCACATGATGCCTGATTAACCTTCCGCCACTTTGTACATTATTTTTACGAGATTAGTAAAATAACGTCAAAATTAGTGCAATTTCACTTTTGCACACCCGAGGGTTCACACATATATACACTATATGCGCGCACCGCCGCGGGGCGAATCCCCCATAACCTCACTTGATTTAAATAGTTATCAGCACAATACATAACATTCACGATTTGGGTTGCCAAGTTCTTGAGTTTTATCTTGCAATAACATCGATGTAACAAAACGAAGTGGTGTCTAGGTGGCGGAGACTGGGACTTTGATGGTGGCGATGGTTGGAGTGTTGCATCAGTTTCAGTAGTGGCGGCGACGCTGGAGATAATACAACGGCCATGCTGGCCCTAACCCATTTGGACCTTCTTAAAATTAACAAATTTCACAATGCTTGCCCGTTTCACCTTGTTGACTAATTTGACTAAACCTAACTAATTGGAGGTGACCCAAATGAACCCATAACCACATGTATTTGGTAATTAAAATCACAAAATACAAAAATCAGTGTTGCAAAACTAGGTCAACTCGACCGAGTACTCGCAAGTAATCGCTACTCGGCATCCTTCAGAGGCGCTATTCTCCAACTCGGCCTATATTAATCAAACTCGGATTTAGGCTACTCAGAGCTACTCATCAATTTTGAACATGTGTCTGTTTGATTAATACAGATATCCATGTAGTTAGTATAATTTACCATCTCCTAGTACCCCCAACTAAGTTGACCGACCTAATAGCGCTTTTGAAACCATTAATCGAGTTCCGTGGTCTCAAACACAAGTAGCAAAGATTTTGTATCTACGAAACCCCTTATGACTTGCAACAATCAAACATGAATCAAAATGAAAAATATACCTTGATAGCGGCAACAAACGAGTCAAAATTTGAAACTGAAAAGCAAAGATGATGGCCTCTAGGAAGGTTTTTAGGATCGGCAACAGCATCGTTAGCACTCCATGGACCTTCGGGCAGCTTCGTGTTCGGGTCTCTTTCGATTAGGTGGAGACAGAAAGATGGAGATTGGCGAAGCCAAATCACCTTGAAATCCAACTTGGGGCTTTCAATTCGTTCGAATCCAAATATCTGCAGGCAGCAAATTAGGCAATTAAGTCAGAAGAAAACAAAATATGAAATTGAAACTAAGTAATTAGAGGTGTTGATGACGTCTTGGTAAAAGTTGGCAAGACGATTGATGTCGGTGGATTCTCTGGAGACATGGTTGAAGGAAGCTCCTACGGCGGCCGTTAGTTAATAATAATAATAATAATAATAATAATGTAGTAAGGATATGGTGACAAACCTTAAAAACATCGGTTGCTTTATGATGGATGGTGGAGGACGCGTGTCCGTATGCTAAAGAACCTTTAGACCATCTGTGTGGATGGTGGAAAATTTTTACATAAATAGTGTTTTTTTGCTATCGTTGTTTCAAAAATGGTATGCTTTGGAGATATGTTACAAAAATGGTGTTATTTTTCTATGAATGTGTTAAACGGAAATTTTATAAATTAATAATTTTGATTTAATAAGACAAGCCATGGTTTCTATCACGGATTGTATAAAAGTGGTAATCTAATACTGGTTTTCGTGTTAATGTGGTGATTTTGTAAGTCAAACCGTGATTTGAAACCACGGTTTAATCTTTTAAATTATTTTTCTTTAAATGTCGAGTAATACAAGCAACATTCAAACTATTCTTTCTACAGTACGTGGTGTATGACTTTCTCCTAAATAGGTTTACGTCTAATGCATTCCCAGAATCTCTGATCGCCACACCTGACTAAAATTGTTATTATGGAAAAAATGGTAGGCTCGATAATTTTCACCTAAAAATAACAAATTAGAATTACTTGACCAGGAAATACTCGTGAATTCATTTTTTAATATCACAACACTGGTATATACGAAGCTCCTAAAGAATTTGTAATACATGAAATTTTAAAACATATAATTTTGAACATACATAAAATTAAATAAATAAAGACATGTTAATAATAATAATAGTAATCTATGTAATACATATATAATCTACGTAACATTTAGTTTGAACAAATATAATAATATTTATTATGATATAAAAATATATATCTCACATACATACGTAAGTTTAAGTTTAAAATAGTAAAAATATGATAAATAAAATTCAAGAGTACATATATTTTTATTAATTGGACAAGACATAGTCTTAACTTGACACTCCTTTCTTCTTCAAACTTCTAAAATCATTTTCAAATGTGTTTGAAGAGCATACAATATATTATTCATACAATTCTTCCACATCTATATGAGTCAACATATTTCTTTCATTATAAGGAAAATGTATATTAATATGATGAACTATACCTTTAATAATGGTCTTCAAAGATATTTTGGGTACCACCTACTATAAAAATGGATGTTACCTTACCCTACTAATGTAAATAATAAAGCCATGCAAAGTTTCTTAAATATAAAATATATCTAAAAATTTAAATATAAGTTAATGATATTTAATATTTGTCTAAATGGTTTTATATCATGCAATAATGTTTCATAATTTTCTAGCTAAGTAAAACAGACGAACAATAAAGTTGTCATACAATAATATAAGAGACTTCCAAGGGTTATGAACTATCAGTTGCCAGAAAGCTAACCAAACAAATAAATTAAAGATACCAATACAAATCTAATATGTGTATTTTTAATTACAAATATATATTGTAGGATTTCGTGATAATCTAGACTTAGTCTATCATTCTTCGCGTTGAGATCAATATTTAAGGTACGGATAGTCTATTCCCCTTTCATTTGATACGTGTCGTTTGGCCTTCGGGCATCTGATTCCGTATTTATATATATTTACTCATCAAGCTTCTGTTTTGAATATGTTTTTAGAAAACGTTTCACATATGTTATTAATAAAAAATGATTTATGAAATATGTTATTTACATGTTTACGAGTTTACATGCATGTTTGTGAGTTACATGTTTAAGAGTTTACAAGTTTACCCGTCGGCATGGTTTACGGGATTACATGCTTACGAGTTTACAAGTTTACGCAATCACATGTTTACGAACTTACATGTTTATGAGTTTACATGTTCGAAAACATTATTGTTTATGAGTTTCATGTGTTTGTGAGTTACTTGTTTATTTGCTTACAAGTTTGCATGTCAACATGGTTTACGGGATTACATGTTTACGTGTTTACAAGTTTACGAATCTACAAGTATACGAACTTACATGTTTACAAGTTTCGTATTCTAATTGTATACATTACATTACAAGTTTGCTAGTTTATAATGCTTACAAGTTATATGTTTTGAATAATTATAAGTTTGCAAGTGTGTTTACATTTGTACATGTATTATGTTACCCAAGTTAAAACTCTTCTCTGGGGGGACCACAGACCCATCATTGTGGCATAGAATGATGTGACAACTTCTGTGACAGTGGGTTGAGTTCACGGCGTCTCTGTTTCAGTTTAGTCTTCGGACTATCTGTTCTGTTCTGTTTAGAGGCGTATGGATCGATCCTAGGAATTTGTTATGATGTCTGTTACTGGTGAATGATCGGTGTGATTTGCCCACACTCTATTCACAATCTGGATGTATGGATTAGCTACCCTGCATCACCTCTGTAATTATAATGAACACTCTGGACTTCGGGTAAATCTACATGTTATGTTCTGGTGATATATGTTTACATATATGGTATGAATTCTGGAAAATTTTTAAGAGTTTTATTTAAATATGTTTTTGGAAAACTTAGCCTTTTTACTCAAGTAAAATTAGCCATTTTTATTACCCTCTATCCGCTCACTGGGCAAATTTTGCCCAGGCGTATTTTTCTTGTTTTCCTTCTTATACGTCAGGTTATCAAGACATCTGGTGACGGGTTACGGAAGAGTGCTCGAGAGTATGAAAAGATTCGTACAAGTTAATGAAAAAAATTTGATCGCGCTTCTGAATATATTGTTAGGCCTTGTAATGTAATTAATTAAACATTTATGGAATTATGTTTTTGATCTGATTCTGTAATAGTGACACGTCAGCCCTGGCCAGGTTGGGGTGTTACAATTATGGTATCAGAGCAAAGGCTCTTTCCTGTAGAAAAAAATTAAAACAATAAAATAAGACGTGTGAGGTATTGAGTAGACATTATGGTTAAAAATAAAGCAATGATAATTAATAAATAATTATTTTCCACTAAATCTTTATATCCGTGTCCTTATACTAACTATATTTCTTCTAGATGGCTCCTGTTAGGAAAGCCCATCGTAAATCGGGCACTTCTTCGAGACATGGCAACCTTAATAATGCGGTTCAACATGCAGTTGAAAGACTACTACCTATGATTTTGCAGACTGTTAATCAGAGTACAACACCCCACTACCCCCTTCACTAACTCCACCTGTACGTTCTCCCACACCGCCTCCATCTGCGCCACCACTTCCATCTCCCGTGTCTTCTTCTGGAAATGTCACAGTGGATAACTCGGCTACTAATTTGCCTATTGACATTTACACTTGGCTTGCATGATTCCAGAAGCAGAAACCACGTTCTTTCAGCTCTGCAGCCACCCCGGTAGATGCACAAAATTGGATCACTCATGTTGAGAAGATCTTCGAAGTTATGGGCGTTAGTGATGAGTTCAAAACAAGGTTAGCATCATATAAGCTCGAAGACGACGCACAAGGTTGGTGAGGTACTGTCAAGCATGCACGAGGAGGGGATTTATTTCCCGCTAAGCTACCGTGGAATGACTTCAAAACGTTGTTCTATCAACAATATTTTTCATCTGACCGTATGAGTGAATATGTGCGGGAGTATGCATCCATTAAGCAAACGGAAGATGAACCTATGGTCAAGTTTATGGCACGATTCACGAGATTGGCTAGTTTTATGGGACCTGCTGTCGGAACCCCATCGGAACAAGCATACATACTGAAATGGGCAGTATGTGGAAAGTTCAAGTGGTTGATTGTAAACCAAGGGTTTAAGGACATTACAGATGTTGCAAATGCGGTCCAGAATCTGGAGATAGCAAACAAGGACATGAAGTTACAACATGACGAAAACCTTAAGAAGAACCATAGCTCATCCACCGGAGATCGTAAACTTCATTTTAGTCAGAATAATAACAACCAAAATCGAAACTCGCAGCCAACACACCAGAATCCTAAAACCTCTCATCATCTAAATCAAACCTCTCATAAATTTCAACCCCAGAACCATGCAAACCCAATATGCAACACTTGTGGGAAACTTCATAAGGGAGTTTGTCGCAAAAGCACTGACAATTGCTTTAAATGTGGACAACTCGGGCACATGGTAAGAGACTAACCCGAGCCAAATAGATATGTTATCAAGAATACGACCACGTCTGCCATACCACCCACCACTGGGGGAAGGGTATTTGCCTTAACCACAAGCAACGCATCAACGGAAGAGGAACTTGCAAAGAAACGTCTGAAGTATCATGACTTACTTGGTTAACCAGGAGACACAACAAGTTTATCCCTACCTTTAAATGAAGCCCATAAGACTTAATGTCCTGATAATTATGTTATTTAATCGTACTTATCTATCGTTATAAAATCTAGTCTAGGCTTTTGCAAATTTATGTTTCCCGTAAAACATATGTAATATAAGACTACGTTATTTGGATTATGTGTGAAATATCATGTCAAGTCATTTCGATAGTTTCTTATATCCGAAGTAGTATTTCGTATTTTAATTTCGAGGACGAAATTATTTTAAGAGGGAAAGAGTTATAATACCTGAAATTGTAAAACATATAATTTTGAACATACATACAATGAAATAAATAAAGACATAATAATAATAATAATAATAACATATATAGTCTACAAAACATATAGTTTGAACAAATATAATATCTCTTATGATATAAAAATATATATCTCACATACATACATACGTAAGTTTAAGTTTAAAATAATAAAATAATATCCATTCTAGAAAAAAAAATAATAATAATAAAATATGAATAAATAGAATTCAAGAGTACATATATTATTATTGATTGGACAAGACATAGTGTTAACTTGACACTCCTTTCTTCTTCAAACTTCTGAAACCATTTTCAAATGTGTTTGCAGAGCATACAACATATATTCATACAATTCTTTCACATATATATGATTCTACATATTTCTATCCTTTTAAGCAAAATGAATAATAATGTGATGAACCATACCTTTAATAATGATTGGTCTCTAAAGATATTTTGCGTACCACCGACTATAAAAATGGATGTTACCTCACCCTACTCATAATTAACTCTCGACCCAAGTTGTCTCCGGCGACTTAATACATTCCGGTGATCACCTCCGACCAACCCCCCACCACGCACACACAAGAACAGAAAACGGCGACCTCCACATCACTTCTGGACCCGCGTAGATAAGGCCACACATCATCCGAAAGTTCCGACAACTCCGCTTTAACCGTGACTCGCTTATGCATTCTATCAACTTGTAGCACGTAAGCTAGACCTTTGACTCCTACACTTTCTTTCTTTGTTGTTAGATATAAGTTCGTACCTCATTTATATCATTGACTAACTTTGTAATACAACTTAAGCGATTCTCCGGCAAACCGATAATACAAACGGTCGAACGGAGAAGATGTTTTGTTTATTTATTATCGCTAAAAGCCAATAATAATTTCAAGAGAACCATCTTGTATTGTTGTTTTCCACCTTATATATGTTTAAAAATGTCATTACTTTTATAAACTTATTTTATAATATAACCCGTAATTGAAATACAACAAATACTACTATTCATTTTACATTACCATGACATTTTGTTAAATACTAAATGGTATGCTAGGGGTCATATAATAATAAAGCCATATATCTAAAAAATTAATTATAAGTTAGTGATATTTAATATTTGCCTAAATGGTTTTATGTAGGGGTGACAATCTTGACCCCAAACCCTTTCAAATGAGTCAATTGGAGTTGTTTTAAAAGTTAAATGAGTTGGTTTGAGTAAAAGGTTTAAACTAAATGGGTCAAAATGAGTAATTTGAAAATTCCATCCTTTTATTTTCGGGTCAAAATGGGTCGACAAGTTCAAAGAAATGGGTCGATGTGGGTTAGTGTCCTAAGGAAATGTGACAGGTTTTGAATCGGAACGGATTTTCGTACAAGACAGGTTTCGACATGAAACGAGTTTCAGATTGGAACGGGTTCGGTTCAGGTTTCAAGTCAACACGAGTTTTCACCCGTGACGTGTTGGGTTTTGGTTTCTTTTGTTTCTTTCCTGGTCGATTCCGGACTCGTTTTTGTTCATTTTTTCCGTTTTGTTTTTGTTCGGTTTGAATTCTTTTAGTTTCGTTTTGATTGATTTTTTCGATTTCGATTGATGTGGTCCGGTTTTGGCTGTTTGTTTCTTTGTTTCATTTTCATCGATTCTTTCGGTTTCGGTGTCTAGATGTTTTTTTTTATTTTTTTTTATTTTTTATGGAACGAGGACAACGTATGAAACATTTTAGTGTTTTATTTTTTTTGTTTATGATTTATATTTTGAGTTATAATTTTTTTATTATTATTTTTGAATATTTTTTTGAGGGTTTTTGATCTTAATAGAAAATCCCTAAAAAAAATTAAAAAAATCATAACTTAAAATATATGTAAAAAACGAAAAATATATAAAAAAATGTTTCCCGCCGTTATTCTCGTTCACAAAAAAAAAAAACCCCTCAAAACCCGGTTTGACCCTAACCTATTTTGACCCAAACCAAAACAACTTTTTTTCTAATTGACTCGTTTTGATCCAAATTCATTTGACTCATACTCGTTTTGACCAATGACTCATTTCAACCCATGACTCGTTCGACCCAACCCAACTCATTTGCCACATCTAGTTTTATGCAATAATGTTTCATAATATTCTAGCTAAATGAAACAGACGAACAATAAAGTTGTCATACAATAAAAGAAGAGACTTTCAAGGGTTATAAACTCTCGGTTGCCGGAAAGCTAACCAAACAAATAAATTAAAGATACCAATGCAAATCTAATATGTGTATTTTTAATTACAAATTTATATTGTAGGATTTCGTGATCATCTAGACTTAGTCTACCATTCTTCGCGTTGAGATCAATATTTAAGCTACGGATAGTCTATACCCCTTTCATTTGATACGTGTCCGTTTGGCCTTCGGGCATCTGATTCCGTATTTATATATATTTACTCATCAAGCTTCCGTTTTGAATATGTTTTTAGAAACCGTTTCACATATGTTATTAATAGAAAATGATTTATGAAATATGTTATTTACATGTTTACGAGTTTACATGCATGTTTGTGAGTTACATGTTTAAGAGTTTACAAGTTTACTCGTCGGCATGGTTTACGGGATTACATGCCTACGAGTTTACAAGTTTACCCGCATTCACATGTTTACGAACTTACATGTTTATGAGTTTACAAGTGTGAAAACTTTACTGTTTATGAGTTTCATGTGTTTGTGAGTTACTTGTTTATTAGCTTACAAGTTTACGCGTCAACATGGTTTACGTGTTTACAAGTTTACGAATCTACAAGTATACGAACTTACATGTTTACAAGTTTCGTATTCTAATTGTTTTCATTGTGTTACAAGTTTCCAAGTATATAATGCTTACTAGTTATATGTTTTGAATAATTATAAGTTTGCAAGTATGTTTATACTGTACATGTATTATGTTACCCAAGTTAAAACTCTTCTCTGTGGGACCACAGACCCATCATTGTGGCATAGAATGACGTGGCACCTTCCGTGACGGTGGGTTGAGTTTACGGCGTCTCTGTCTCTGTTTAGTCTTCGGACTGTCTGTTCTGTTCTGTTTAGAGGCGTATGGATCGATCATAGGAATCTATTAATAATGTCTGTTACTGGTGAATGATTGGTTTGATTTGCCCACACTCCATTCACAATCTGGATGTATGGATTAGCTACCCTGCATCACCTCTGTAATTAAAATGAACACTCTGGATTTCGGATAAATCTGCATTATATGTTTATGATTATATTAGTTTACTTATATGTTATGATTTCTGAATATTTAAGCATTTCCTTTAAATGTGTTTTTGAAAATCTTAGCCTTTTTTTTAAAGTAAAATTAGCCATTTTTATTACCCTCTATCCGCTGACTGGGCAAGTTTTGCTCAGACGTATTTTCGTGTTTTCCTTCTTATACGTCAGGTTATCAAGATATCTGGGGACGGGTTACGGAAGAGTGCTCGAGAGTATGAAAAGATTCATATAAGTTAATGAACAAAATTAGATCGCGCTTCTGAATAAATTGTTAGGCCTTGTAATATAATTAATTAAATATTTATAGAATTATGTTTTTGATCTGATTCTATAATAGTGACACGTCAGCCCTGGTCAGGTTGGGGTGTTACAAAATACTTTAACAAATGACAGGCTAGTAATTTCTATGAAGGGTTTGATGAATATACCAAACTCAATATTCACACACACACATACATCATATATATATATAGGTGAGGGATATTTTGAGAAGCTTGATGAGTTGTAAGAACTTTAAGAACTCAATATGGACCACATATTTAATTAAATGAGTATGAAATATGTGACTGAGAATAAATTTGATTTAAAAAATGAATCGGGAGAGAAAATAAAGATTTTTGATGATTACACAAGTTTAAATGTTAGTTACACATGTGTAATAAGTCGATTCGATGTGTAAAAAAATACTGTAATTTTTTTTACGTTACTTACACTTACGTATTACATACGTGTAAAAATAATTCAAAAAAAAATGTTACGTTGAGTTCTTTCGAGTTCTTAAAACTCAAAGTGGTTCTCAAAAGAAGTCAATCATATACACACACACACATGACTGTATTGCATGTATAGTATGCAAACTATGAGTATGTAATACAAGTAACTGAAATGGTTTGAAAAAAATACAAGTGACTAATAGTGAAAAAATAGTGAAATGCAATCTCCAAGAAGAAAAACAAAATAAGCTTGAACATTCTAAATATATTGAAGAAGAGAAAAAAAAAAGAAAAGAAAACCAAACCTAGGTTGAAATCACCGGTTGACTAAAAAACAAAACAGTGAACATATATTCTTATCAGAATTTAAAAAAAAAAAGATCAAACTGTGGTTTCAAACCATGTCTTGATAGTAGATTCACCCACAAAACTTGAAGTGGTATTAGGTTTTATTTTTTTATGCAATCCATGGTTTGAAACCATGACTTGCATTATTTTAACCAAGATTATTACTTTTTTAAATTCTCATCTGGCACATGTTAGAGCATAGATTTTTATGCT